>NC_134383.1:7504455-7655662 GCF_035582795.1 Mycteria americana
CTCCAAGGAAAATTAAAAATAAAAATCCCTACAATGAACAGCAAGGTTTTTCTTTGGGGTTTTTATGTTTCTCCCCTTCCCCATCCCGGTTGCTCCTGCAAAATCCCAGCCGTGGCTTTGCACGGTGATGGCATCGCTGCCCTCGCGCCGGGGGCTCTGCTGGAAGGGGGCGAACCCTTTGCTAAAGGAGCTCAGGAAATCAGGCAGGGGGATTTGGCAGAAGGAAAGGGGTTTGCTGCTGGTCTGAAAGGGCAGGAGGGGTTGGCAGGTGTCCCGCAGTGTAGATTTAGGAGGCAGAAACTGTGACTTGCGGAGCTGTTAGGACATTTGGCCTCTTTCACCCCCCGTGCCTCAGTTTCCCCAAGTGCAAGCCCGTTTCCCAAGCCTTCCCTGCCTGGCTTAAAAGGACCACACGAGCGCTGGGGGTCCCTGTTCGGGAGTAGGACGGGATGGCTGCTCCTGCCAGCCCCGCCGCCGCCACGTTGTTTTGCCGAAGCCTTTTTCCAATGACCTGTATGCCCGGCCAGAATAAACCTGGCGCTGCAGAATAAACCCATGCCCACATGTCTGGCTCTACCCCAAATATCTCCCAGGCAGGTGGGATGGGGGTCACCGGGGGATGTTGTCTGGGGTTTCCCTGGGGACACCGGGCACAAAACCTGGGGGCTGGGACCCTCCGCACGGGGCTCCAGGGATCGGGGTCCTGTGGGAAGGTCGGTAGGATGCTCTGTCTGCACAGCTCAGGGCACTTGTTTCCTATGAACAGCCTTTGCACGTGGTTATGTTTTTCCAAATACACCCACCTGGGTCCCCAAAATGCTTTTCTGGGAAGACGGGGCACGGCTGAGAGAGCAGAGGCATCAACGTGGAGGATTAAAAATTAACCTGGGTGATTTTGGACCTTAACGATGAGCAAAAGCCAAACCCCGCTCTGCAGAGCATCGCTTCATCCAGCTTGGACCCATCCTGCTATTTCGGGGTCCGGCAGGCTCAGGGACACTCGAAATGGGGTCGGTGGCGGTGGCTGCACCTCGGTGAGGGCGAAAGCAGACGGAGGCACCGTGTCCCCCTGCAACTGCCCCAAACCCTGGGTGAAGGTGGCCCTTTTTAGCCTGGGCTGGAGGCGTTTTGCAAGCCCTTGGCATGAGCACCATCAGCATCTGTTTCCAATCCGCCTGCCAGCTTGCGCTCCTCTCCCCCCGACACCCCCCCAAACCCCCTCTCCTCCGCAGCCCCCCAGTCTGGGCAAGCGGAAAGCCCTTGTTGGAGCAGAGCTCCCCGTAAATCACCGGGCTCCGCATCATCGGGGTTCGTTTTTCATCAAGAAGGCACCAAAAAAAAATAGCAAGCAGAGGAAATATCACTCTCAGCACAAAAATGGCACGGCCCTGGTTCGGCTTTTCCCTCCTGCGTGAGGACCAGCCCTGGCCCGGCTGGCTGGCACGGGATAGTACATATATTTATTTTTCCCTTTCCCCTTTTTGGGGTTGTGGTGTCGCTCCTGTGAGGTCCCACGCGGCGGCTTTCATGGCAGATCCGATCCCCACCGAAAAAAATAGGGTTGAGGGCTTCATGCCAGCAAGGGGAAGAGGAGAAAGAGGGGATGAAATGCAAAATAAATAAATAAAGGCAAGCGAGTTTGCCTTCGCTGGGCTGCAGAAGGGCTTGTGGATCCAAGGGGTTGCTGGCTGCCGGGGGTATTAATACGGGGGAAGGTCTCAAATGGTCTGATTTTGCCACCATCCTTGGGCGACGCAGGAGAAAAGCCTTTTGCTGGTGCAAAGCAACGGATCCGTGCTGATTTATGCCCGTAAGTGTAAATCTAAATCCTACAGCCCCTTTCCCGGCTGAATTTGGAAATCTCTGTCGCTGTTGACCTATTTAAAGGCAGTGCCAAGCTCTTGGCTGGGATGTGCCGAGGGGTTTAGATCCCACGGTGTCAAATCTGTTCTGGTTTCTTTGGGATGCCAGCAGCTCCCGCGGTGATTTCAGCTGCCCAGCACCTGCCCGAGCCCCCCTGGGACCCCCAGCACCCATGGGTGCCTTTGCAAAGGACATCTATGGGTGCTCTGTCCCGGCTGGGCAATTCAAAGTGGTTTCAGCATCCAGGGAAGCACGACCCAGCTGATAGTCTCAGATGTTACAGAAATAATGATTTTTTGCAAGATTTTGTTCGCTGTATGAGATTTTCCTTGGTGCTGCCATGGGCTTTGCCAGATTTTGGTAAGATCTGTCCTCAATTTTAATGTCCGGGCATCCTTGTTCCCCGGTAAAATAAGAACCAAAAAAGGGTGCCTGGTCTCATGGCTCTGCCAATATATGAATCTGATTTTGGGGTGAAGAAGCAGGGGAATATGAACTAGGAGCAGCAAGGAATATCCTCACGGTGTGACAGCTTTTGGGCTCCAGCAGCACCAATATTTACAGCCGGAGTGGGGGAGCTGCAAAATTGGCCGCGATTCACGGCAGAGCAAGGAAAATGATTGGAATGAGGCTCCGGGAGTTTCATTTCTCTCCCTACGGGTAGGAAAGGGCTTATCCGGCTCGCAGGCTCCCTCCCTCCACGGGGAAGAGAAATTTGGCAGCGGAGGGCTGAGGGATCCGGAGGCAAAAACCGGGCGGTGAACAAATTGAAAGTGGAAATGAGGAAGACGTATTTAGCGGAGAGGTTCCTTAACTGCTGGAAGGGCTTGCTCACGACTGCCGTGGCTTAAATGGAGCCTGGAGGGCTCTTGTTTTGCTTTTCCCCTCCCCGAATATTTGCTCTAGCTCAAAGAAATGCATTTATGCCTTGTAGCAGAGGGCACAGCAGCTCCTTGCGGACATCCCATCAGGCTGCCAAGGCGGAGGTGCTGACAAGAAGCCTGGGTTTTTCGCATGACTTTTGGGAGGGTTTTTGCAACCGAATCTTATTTTGAGCTGGAAACGTACCTCGGTGCCAATGGGAAGCCCATCCTTCACTAATCCCAACGTTGCAATGTTGCAATGGGATTAGCATCTTTTCCTTCCCTACCGCCTAGGGCTGCACCGACTCAGCGCAAAGCTGGTGCCCGTCCCCAAAACCTTACAACCCAAACCCAAAATGGTGGTTGCAACCAGACACGCAGGGTGACGAGGCCACCTTTGCCTGGTCATGGTGAGTCAGCGGCAACCTCAAGACCGGTGAGGCCGTGCCAACTGCTTGCTCACCCACCAGCAAAGAGAAAAAAAAAAACTAAGGCGAGCCCAACAACTCAACAAAAAGCCATTTGCAAGTCTTCTCAGGAAGAGCCACCCGGTGCACACACGACACGCTGGCAGGAAAACACGATGCAATTTCCATAGGAGCATTCCTGACAGCGGCCTGGGGATCTGTGCGATCCTGCTCCGTTAAAATTAGCAACAAGGAATGTGCAATTCCTACCGGAATGGCTTATAGAAATGATAAACAGAAACAGAACAAATGAAGTTTTATATGTGGATTTAGAATCTCAGCAGCTGGAGCGTTCGATTCCCCCACCGTGAGCATCAGGCTTGTAGGAGAGGGGGGAAAAAAATAGAGCGCAGGCTGCTTCCAGAAGTTGCACATTTTAGCTAAATTAGTTTAATAAACAATTGGGTTTATGATTCAAACTTGCTGAACCACACAAGCAAAACTGATACAAATCAGTTGTAGGCTGGTACGTGCTCGCCAGCTGGGCTTGCACAACTCTGCAAGCCGGTCCTCGCTCCCCGGGTGCACGTGTGGAGATGACCCATCGCAGATAAGCGCTGCATTAGTTCAGGAAAGTGGATAGAAGAAGGATTTGAAGAATTTAGCCCCGAATCTTGCCTCGACCGTGACTGAAATGAGGTGGCACAGGAGGAGCACCAGCACAGAGCAGGTGATTGTCCTCCAGCCCTGCGTTGCGTGAGGACCTGCATCTTTTTCTCTTTGCTGAGCACGTCCCTCCAGTACCCGGACGATCTTTCAGACTTGTTGACAATTTTTCTCAGACATTCTTTTTAAGCCGTAGAGATCTTCATTTTGGGTTGCCATAACTACAGAAATAAACACAGAAGTTTCTGGTGGTGGATAAAAATGACTTGTGGTTTTTGACCGACCAACTTCTGTGCATTCAGCTTCCAGATGCTTCGAAGAGGACGGCTTTTCAGAGAACGCTGATGACGTTGTCTGGGAAAAGCAGGGCTGTTTAAAGCCATTCAAAGTGGGGTCCCAAAATTTAGGCCGTGGTGGAGTAGGAGCTGATGGAGCTATGGAGAGAGGGGGTCTAAGCTTAGCTACATGCATGAAGGTGCAATGGGAAAAAATGCTGGTGCCTTCCCATGTGCACTTCTTATGAATGATGGAGGTGGTCTGCGACGGCTGATTTGTTCCAAAAGCACCTAGTAGATATGGTTCACATCCTAGCAGATATTGGAAGTGCTGACAAATGGGAACCCAGTTCTTGCCTTCCCTGTTTTCTCTGCAAACACTGAGAGTCACTGGAGAAGTACCCACACTCAGTTGCCCATTTGCTTTTCTTGTCATGCTCTGGTGGCATGGAGAGGTCCAAGCCATGCCTGTCCCTATTTCTGCTGGACAAACCCTCTCCATGAGCTTCATCTCACCCAACTGCAGCCACCAAAATTGCTGGTACAGTCCCTGATTCGTTCTTGAAGCCCCAATACAGGCATGCCACGAATGGTAAGAGCAAAGTCTTGGGAGACTCCAGCCCTGCATGTCCTGGTGAGGAGTCCCATGGTGTCCTCCTGTGGACGAAATCCCAGCCACCAGCAGATGAGTTTTTGGGAACATCCCTTGGAAAACCATCCAGGGAGGAGGCCAGTAGATCTCCTTTGGGAAAAGCAAAGCCTGTAGCAGAAAAGCTGGTGGTAAATGAATGAAAGTCCAGCAAAGGAACTCGGAGCTGTGAAGATCTCAGCCTGCTAGCGGGGCTGCCTAACCGAAACCAGATTTCTGTAGGAAATAACTCTAGGACATTTCCACCACAAACTATGCACCGCTGCTTCTTGGATAAGTCCATACACTGTCATCCCAGTCTATTTTTTCCCCATCTTCCCTTCCAAGCATTGTTCCAAGCTCGAAGACTCTGCCGCAGCCGGCTGGGTGCCCTGGGTAATAACTTTCCCACCACTTTCTCTCTCCTTCATGGACACGGGGGGAAGCAGACAAGAGGTCTCGCCGAAGTCAGCGGGAAGTACACAGTTGTGTGTGCGTGTGTTATTATTTAGGAGCATGGTTGGGAGGAGGCAACGTTGGCTCTTCATCCCCATCACCAGCAGAGCAAAGCTGGGGTTGAGACGGTTGCTCAGGCTCCACGCAGGAGACCATGGGGCGGCCTGGGAAGCAAGAAGCCTGGCTTGGAAGTCAGGATGGAGAAGACAATATCCATCTGCTTTCCAGGAATGGAGGATGAACACAAGGGACCGTGACCTCAGGCAGAGTTGAACAGGCCAATGCAGCCCCAGCTTGCTCTCCTCTTCCGTGCCGGATGCTCGGAGGCTCAGGACACGTCTGCCCTGGAGCCCCATTGGGCTGCAGCTTCTCGGTCTTCTTCTGCCAGCTGCTTCTGCCAGCTTCTTGGTCGCTTGAATTACTGAACGAAAGGAAAGCCTGAAAAGAGCATAATTTGCATTCCTGGAAAAGGCAACAATTCTTCAAGACAATTTTCTAGGTGAAGAATGGGATTTCTGATAAATTGGTAGGTTTTTTTAAAAGATGTCTGCTTTCCATAGAAATTCTGGGATTGACATTACAAAAGAAGAGAAAGAATCAACACAGACTTACACAGAAATACTCACTGTGTGGGAGTAAACTGGGTAAAGTTTGACTTTTAGCTGCAAAATAACAATTTTCTGAGGGTGGAGAGGAACCAAATTAAATCAAAACATGCTTTGACCAGCTCTCTGAAAAATCCCAGCATCCTTCTCTCCCAAGGGCTCCCGGGTACTGGAGTCTGTAACCCAAGCAGCCTTTCCGGCATGGCACAGGGGCTCTTTCTTCCATCCTTTCCACATCTTGTAGCCCTTTCTGTCTGCAAAAGCAAGCTCTGATCTTGCTTTGAGGACTGTAACCCTCCAATAAGATGACTTCAAAAGCTTAGAAATAGCTGACCATGGGCAGGTATAAAGAGCTGCGTCTTCTGAGCTGAAGCTGATAATGCAACACTGGTTAAGACTGAAGTGAGAGAGAACTTACCCATCACTGGTAGGCAGAGGGATAAGCAGGTAAAGCAGTTAAACGTTGGCTGGGAAAGTAAGTCCGATATGATTTGGTTGCTGGCATTTCCCCCAGGGCCATAAGCAACACAGTGCCGATACTTTGGGTGACAGAAATCTCTAACTCCAAAGAGAGCCCAGCCCTGAGGAGCGAAGATCCTTTTGAAAAGAGCAGGGAATGGAGGTGATGGAAAAATGGAAAACGTTCAGAAAAAATCACAGTTGATGGGATTTCTAAAGGGTTTGCAACCCAGTGCAATGGCTGTCGGAGGTCAGCGCTGATGGCTGGAGTTTTTGGTGGCCATCCAAGGCTTTGGAGGCAACTGAGAGGGATGGATACGTCCATCTGCCTGGGCAGAGAGAGGTGGCCCAACCAACCTGCCGAGGTCTTGCTGGTGCATGGCGATGCCACCGTTGTACCCCAAATAACTCATGCACTTCCGAGGTCACCTGGTTTTTCTGGGCAGGGAGAAGTCTTGTTTCCAGGAGCTGGAAATGGGGCAGCCCCACGGGGTTTCAAGGCACTTGGGGGTTTTCCCTCTGTAGATCCAGGCTGGCTGGTGTGAGAGCAGCAAGAATTAACTCTCCAAGCATCTATCGGCCCCTCAACAGCAGCTGCCTTGGCCTGAAGCCCAGGAAAGGATTTATACCGTCAAGAGCAAAAGGATAAACTTCACCTCTGCATCGCTGACAGCTAAAGCTACCTGGAAGAGGAAACTTTCTTTTTTAATGCGGCGTTATTTGAACATCTGTTGGAGAAGGAGTTTGGGGAGCCTGGGCATTTCCTCCCGGGGCTAATCCAATTAACCCAGAGTGGGGAAAGCTTTACGAGTGCAACTGGGATTGCTGTGGTCCCTTTGGGAGAGGGGAACGTGGGGTTTAACCCTCCCAGGGGAGATGTGGCTTCACCTCTGCAGCCCAATCGCAGGAGCACCGGGGCTCCTAACCCCGAGCTTGGTGTGCGTGGGCTGGCCGGGGTTACTTTCATCCCATGGCCGCAAAGATCTTCCCAGCTTTCCTGATTCCTCCTAAAATCCCCCCCATCATCTAGGATTTGGGAGTAGCCAGCTCCAGTCTTTGCAATTTGAACAAAGTAAAGCAAAATAAAACTATGAGGAATAAAGTAAAATTGAGTTTAGTGATCCTTTTGATAGGGAAGGGATTGAAGTTAGCTGAAAATTGCTGGGGGTGAGGAAGATGCTGGTCCTGGAGGTGGCTTTCTGGATGTCCCCAGGACTTTATCCGCAGCCGGGGAAGGAGGAATACTGCTTTATCTGCTTCATTTTGCGACTGCCATTGCAAACCTCTTAACGCTGCTCACTCCCATTCCTCCCCGGATTGCACCACCGGGCTTCCCACGGAAGAAACCGGGACCTAAGCACGAAGAAATCCTCTACAGAGAGCAGGGAAAGTGGGGGGTACCCTGGCAGCTGCCGGGACTCGGGGTGCCCTGCCCTGCTGCCCTGCTCCCACCCTCCCGGGGAGCCGACTTCAAAACGCCGGCCGGTAACGTGAACCCGGCTGCCCCGTAGGAATGAAGGGTTTTACCAGAGCTGGTACCAAAAATTCCCCGAGTCCCTGAGCAGCGTGTAAGCCCTGGGAGTCTAAACATGTTCCCTGGCATTAATCACTGGTAATAGAAACCAGAGCTGGCTCTTGTCCCCGCTGAGTCAATGCAACCCTTGACAACGCATTGGGAAATACGCACGCAGGCTGAGAACGGGGCATGAAAGAAATTCCAGGCAGGGCTCTTTTTTTTTTTGTTTTTTTTTTTTTTTTAAGTGGAATTTCGAAATTGGAAAAACATAAAGGGAGTAAAAATAGAAACAACAACAGCAGAAACCTCAGAAATCTGCTGGCCTTGAACCTTCCTCCTCTTCTTCCCTCTTCTACCTCCCTCCTCTACCTCCCTGACCACCTCATCCCACTCCCTACACGAGGTTTGGCTGTGCTGGGGGGAGCAGGTAGGACCTTGAGGCAGAGAAAAGCCTCCTGTGATCCAGTTGGTGAGTGGTTTTCATGGCACGAGGTGGCATCAGAGCCGCGCCGTCCTACGAGATGGGTCCCGTGAGTCCCACCGCGATTTCAGGTGCCACTGCTTGACGTTAAAGCATCTCATCCCAAGCGTTTCGCCATGAGAAGCAGAGATGTGACCCAGGCGATCGGGTCTAAATCCTTGCTCCCGACCCTTCTCCATCCCTGGGCATCTCATGTTTGGATCTTTCCCCCTTCTCCAGCTGTGTTATATGGGATGAGCTCAGCAAAAGATCGTTGCGAGACTAATTGCAGTCGCAGGGACCGTACAAGCACTTAGGAGAGATGGACTCTTGAAACACTTAATGAGGTTTCACTGAAATGGCAGCTAAATGATCTCCTCTTCCCAGTATTTAGGAAGCGATCGATAGAGGCTCCTGATGGGGAGATAAATCTCTCCACAACTTTATCGGATGGTGTCAAAAAGCGAAAGGATTGTTTTCGAGTCGGTGTCCGTAAGCATCTGGAGTCACTGGGGTGTTTTGGAGCATCAGGGCTTGACAGCCATACAAAGAAAATTGCAATCAGGAAAAAACCCCACCCCAACCCCCCTAAACAGCCATCCTCCCTTGCTGCAGATCTTCCCGCCAGATGAAAACTTGGATGTTTTATAGAAATGTTAAAAATGTGATGACAATCCCAGCCCCTGCTGCAGCCTCATGCTGATCCCTGGGGGGATGCTGAACGCCAAACATCTTGAAGCCCCCAACCCCGGTCCCTCTTCTCCTCGGACCTGTCCCTCTAGCAGAGGTTTCGATGCCTAACGGGACTGGTTTCTCTTTCTCTTTAAATTCCTGCTGGTTTGGTGCTGGTCCAATGGAGGCAACGTCATGCCTGGGGACGGCACGTGGCAACGTTTCTTTAAACGTCGGGGTTTTGGCAAAGCTCACCTAGGCATGAAGTTTTAGCATCTCCCTAAGATAAGCAGGGAAACTGAGGCACACACCCAGGCGCAGGAGTTGGCAGCGAGTGCCTCTATCCCCCAGTGATGCTCCTGGGGGAAAAGGAAAGCTGAGATTGCTCTCTCCTTTTTATCTTCAGCATCTTCCCCCCCTTTCCCAACAATATGAAAAGAGAACGAAAATTAACCACTTTATGAGAACTTCTTTCTTAAAGGCTCTCTTGAAAGCACCGTAAGAATAATACCGTGTATTTGCATTATCGTAGCATCTAAGAGCCTCTCCGAGGGAAGAGGTCATGTTTATCTGCGATCTGTGAGAAAAAATGGGGCAAAAAACGATGGTTCCTGCCCACGCACTGCGGCGTTGAAAGAGATACTCCGTCCCAGATGGATGCAATTAGGGGGAAGGCAGCAAGAAAAAATATTACGCAGGTGCTGTGGGACGTTTCTGGAAACTTCAGACGCTGCTTTTCCCAATGCTTGAAATCCCACTCCTATTTACTGAATTATTGCTGTTTTCCTGCGCGCGCAGCCCGGTCCGGGAGACTTAGGAAACCCTTGAATGGTGCTGGAGGATATTTTACCTTTTTTCCTTTTTCCTTTTGCTACTTTTCCCAATTTTATGCCCAACTACATCCCGAAAACGTGGTTCTCGTAGGCTTGCCGCTATCTGGAAGGGCTGGCCCTTGGCGCAGGTTACTCTTCACCGTGGGACTCGTGGCTTTGAAATAAGCCCTTTTTTTTTTCTCCAATTATCCTACCCGGATAAAAACCCCCAAGTTTTTCCAAGGAAAGCACTGCAGGGAGGCTCCTCGCTGCCGGCCGGTCGCTGCCGGCCGTGAGAACTTAGGCTTTTAGGAGGGATTTTGGTGGCTCGGTTTGTTTGATTTATTTATTTTTCCTCTGGCAGAGAGAAAGGGGATGCAAACGGCTTTGGGCAGCGCAGCGGAGGGTGGCATTGCTCTGGGCGGAGGGCGTTGCACGTGTCTGCGGGGAGCCGGGCAGCGGCTTTTATTTTGGGCAGGATTGCATGAAAGCTTGCATGAAATGCCCCGTCTAATCCCGAGGATATGAAGGGGAGGGCAAACGCCTCCTTCATGCCTCAGTTTCCTCATCTTAAAAATGACACCGAAAAGCACTTCTCTGGGGGGTGTTTTTGGCAGAAGGGATTCCCAGGCTCTGCGTTTTAGGTCCAGGGCATGGAGCTGAACAGCACCGGTGGAAAAGATGGAGGAATGGGGAAAGAAACCCCAAAACTGGGGGGAAAGTCCTGTTTCCATTGCCATGCAAACAACAGGGCCAATTCCCCATGGCACAGTTTTTGCAGGGACAGGAGGAGCCAGTTTTTCTGCCTCCTGGTATTTTTAGCAGCTGCTGCCCCTGGGCAGCTCGTCCTAATCAGTTAGCTGCCATCTCATGTTAAGAAATTTCGGTGACAATGCATCTTACGCAGGGTCATTTCCTCCGGGGCAGGCTCCTGCTGGCCACAGCAACACTGCGAGCTTCTGTTTAACATCTGGTCCTACTTCTCCTGTGGCCTTTTGGGTCACCGGCTCTGCCCAGCACATCTCCCCTTTCACCCTGGCTCGCTCGGCGGGGACGGAGAGAGGGAGCATCGTGCCCTCCCCATCTCCCGCTGCCGCTGCCTCCGACGTCCCGATGATGAGTTTTGGCGTCTGGATGTGTTCCTCGCCCCCGTGCGAGGTCATCCGTGTGGGTCACATTTGGTGGCACTGGCCTTTGACCTGTTGCTCCCAAAGAAAGCAGCTTTCCCCATCAGATAATTCTGTCCGTGTTAGCGGGGCATCATCACTCCAGCACGGTGCAGTGCATCGCTGAGCCTGATGTTGTATGAGGATGCTGTCCACTTGGCAGCCACCTTTCCACCCAGAATTTTGGGTCCAGCAACCCGATTTATCACGAGCATAGCGGTGCGGGGCTGCAGCACAAGCTCAACCCCTTATTAGACATCAGAGAATCTCCACTGCAGCTTCCATGAGCCTGTCGGAAACTCTGTGGTTGCTGCCTGGTAAAACTAAGGGTTTGGCTCCCTACCAAAAGCGATCGGCTTTCTGCTTTCCAATAAAATGGCTTTGGTAATGACACGAAGGAATACGGTCCTCAGAGGAGCCGCAGAGATGGAAGTTCAGCAGCAAGGTTTATGGCCCTGGAGCCTTGTTTTTTTACATGAAACCCCACCAAAACATCAGTAAAATTTCTTCCCCGCTAGGTTTATATGGCAGTGTCTCACCTGGGCGAAACATCACCCTTGCCGGTGTGTGGATTTTGCCTCCTGACTTATTCGGGTATCAGCGGGTCAGGACGGGAAGGTCCCCACGGCCACCTCCACGCTTGGGTGGGAGGATGGGCCATCCCTGGGAAATCAAGTGTGTGGTTTTAATTTTTCTCTTGATCCGTACAGGAAAGGAAAGCAAGAAGATTTATGGCCTCCCTTCTCCTCCTCCAGGTTTATAAATAGCATTTATCAGGTGCTGGGCACATGGTGGCTTTTGGGGAACGGCAGAGAGGGATCAAAAGCAACGTAGGGTTCCTCCTCCTCTCCCCTTTCAACATGTCTAATCTCTGCTCCCATCTATAAATGGCCACATTAACCTCTCCGGTTCAAACTGGAGATTCGCTGGGGGGATTTCGCCACCTGAAACCCTTGAAACAAGCCCCCGGCTTCTGTGCACCAGCCCCGACTCCCCACGGCTTTGATGTTTGCCCTGGGAAGCTCAGGTTATCGCATTGATGCGGGGGAGAGGAAGAAGCTCGAGGGGTCCACGCAAGGGAACCCCACTTTCCTGGGCGCTTCGTGGTGCTCACACCATTAAAAGGGTCCCTGGGGTGAAGGAAGCAGCTTGAGGAAGAAAAAAAAGAAACCCAAAAATAAACCCAAGGAGGATGGTTGCATATTGTCGTTGCATAGAAGTGGGTCAATAAGTGAGTTGTCCATAACTTTGTTTTTTACTGTTACTTTTCACATAAGACAGTGATTTATATTTTTTATGGTGCCATTTTCCCAAAAATATATTTTTTTAAGATCGAAAATTTTTACTTCTAAAAGAAAACTTCAATTTGAAAATGTAAAGGTGAACGGCGCTCACAACCAACCGCTCCATGGAAGGAAAAGAAACAGATGAAAAAGGCCGAGATGGCAGAGAGCGGAAAGGCATTTTTTAAAAAAAGAGGAAAATAATTTCTACGTTTTTTCCTGTTTTGCCTGAATTTCTGCAAGCGTGACCTTAATGATGGCAGGCAGCCTCCTTGGGATGCTGGAAGGGTGACACTTGGCTTTACCAAAGAGCTATTAATCTGGATTACCAGGAAAGAGAAAAGCAGATTTTGATACTAAGAAATAAGAGCCTCTAAGGACACTTTATAGAAAGAAAATAACAGCTTTAAAACCTGCAGAGCTCAGTTTCTAAATCACCCTTCTAGCTAGAGCTCTGGCTTTGAAACGACACCACGTTTCATCGGAAACACTCAGGGCCTCCGGGCCAAACCCAACCCAGATGCCACCATTTGCTGAAGCCATCGCCACACGCTGCGCATCTCAACACGCCTCCCTAGAGCTGCAGCCCCGTGACGAGAAGAAAGTCCTCATCAAAAACCCTCATCAGGAGAAGTCACGGGCTGCCCCTGGAAGACCTCGTGCAAGAAAAATGCCCGGCGATGGTTTTCCACCAACGTTTTTAATGCTTTTTAGGGAAAAGGCAGTTTTTCCCCAAGCGGCGTCAGCGCAAGGCTGGAGCTGTACAAGTGATGGCACAGAAACCATGAGCATTTATCTTTCCCTGCTCCAAGGCAATTATCACACGATCGTTATCTCCCACCGTTAAAAGGAGTTATGGTGCAAACACAGTGCAGGGGCTAATCCTCATCCCTCCCCGTAGCAGAGCACCAGGGGCACCCCAACCCAACCGAAGATAATGAACCCAACCAAAGATAACGTTTTCCGACGGGGATATGGCTTCCAGAAGGGCCGATGGTAAAGTTGTGCTGGGATTAACCTTTTCAGACCCCTCTCTGAGTTTGGAAAGTGGTTGGGGTTTTTTTGTTTTGGCTTTTTTTTTTTTTTTGAGATGTCAGGCCCAGGAACAAATAAATGAGAGAAGTTTTCCAGCACTCGATGATTCAAATCTCCTTCCCTTTCCACTTACAAAGGTTTTTGGTTTTTTTTTTTTTTTGCAGATGCCTTTACTGATTTCAGCGTAGCTTTGCATCAGAGGAGCTGTAAATGGAGGATTAAAAATCGTCAGTAAACAAGGCTGCTCGACACACATTTGGAGCAGATTTCCAGGTGATATAACTCCACGAACGTCAGCAGGAATGGACATGAGGTTGGAAAATCATTGTCAACAGAATTGCAAAACGACCAGCTGCCGGCTTAAAATTGTTCTCTTAAAGCAAAATGATGAAACAATGGCTTTTTAACTGATTACTGTGTTTTAAATATGTTTTTAAAATGCTTTTTTTGCCCACGTGCTGGCGTCCTGTGTCTGCCCCATCTTGGCAGCCCTCCCTTGCGTGCCCCATGCTCTCGGCTGACACGTAATGTTGATTTTGATGGGCATGGGGCACCTTTTGGGCTCGCAAAGAAATGAATCACAGACTTTCCACTGCTGCTGCGGGCCCAGGGAAAACAGGCTTTGTACATCCACTGAGGAGGGGGACTTTCCAGCCCCTCTCAGAGGTGACCTTCTGGCCAGCTGGATTTAAGGGATTTGGGCCCACTTGCATGACTCTCCCCAACTCCCATGGCCTTTGCATCTGCTGTTTTGCAGAGCGTCTTCCGTATTTAGTTTAGACGTTTTCCAGATTAACATTATCTCCTGGGGCTGGCCATTCCCACCATTACGGGTGCCCCCGTCCAACCGGGGCAGCTCTGCGTTCCTGCAGTGAAAGCAGTAGCTGAACCCTGCTACCAAACCCATCCATCCAGAGCACGGGGGAAGAGCTCGGCCATGTGTTTGACATCACCTCAGTGGTCGACATGAGCCAGCAGATGCCAAATAAAAACTCCAGTGAGCAGTTTCAGTCCTGCCCATCCATCCAAGAGGTCCAAGGCATCCTCACCAACAGCTTTGGGCTGTGCAATCTCAGGCCATCGCCCCCAACAACCTCCTTTGAACTCCAACCCGCTGGGCCACAGCGGCCACGAGCGAGCGTTGTTTGAACATGGTTTTAATCTGGTCGGATATATTTAACGCACCGACATGTCTTAAACTGGAGGAGATCTAAGCCCTGGCTGGCAGGTGTGACGGAAAGCAGATGCCGTCTTCGTTCGTTCTCTGGCTTTGGAGGTCCTGGTGGGAAAAGCGTGATCAGAAGCACTTGCCCAAATGTTTTGTCGTGTGTGAGCATGCACCAAAGCTGGGTGAGGTGAGCGGGGAAGGTGAAAAAACACAGGAAGTGGAAAGGAAGCAAAGGAAGGTAAACAGAAAAGGGCACAGAAAGATGAGATGATGGGGACGAGGCACCAGGAGAAGGCACCAGCTTCTCAACACAAGACGAGGGCGGTGGAGCCAGCACTTTCCTGCTGACTTCTTGAGAGCAAACAAGAAGCTTGAGAGCTTCTTGCTGACTTGTTGAGAGCGAACACTTGCAAAAAAAAAAAAAAAGAAATTGATATTTTCTTGCTCTTCCCTGTTTCTTTTCAAAAATTGACTTGTTTCCAGCAAAACCCAAAGCCAAACTCCTTTCCCAAGGAGTGTGTATTGTAAACAGTGCAATTTTTAGGATAAGTCTTATTTCACCTGAGCATCCTTGGTTTTTTAAGTCAAAAAGTAATCTTACAAAAACGTGGTTTAGGTAAATGGAAAACACCATGGAAAGGGTTGTATATTCTGCATAATTGGCTGTGTTGCCAGTTTTTGTCGCCTTCCAGGGTAGACTATGGAGCTGGGGAGCTACTGCCCATTTCTACCCCCTGGCTCTCTCCAGCCCCAGTGAATTAGCGCTGATTTATCCCGGCAGGAGACCTGGCTTGTGGCCTGGAAATGGGGCAAGGAGCAGGTCTGGCCCCTGCAAAAGTGACCAAGGAAAATCTCAGCTCCTTTTTCTGGCACTCCCACAGCTGCAGTTGTCTCTGCACAAAGTCTGTGTGATCTATTAAACATCTCAAATAAGGATTTAATTTAGTTTTAATAAGACAGTTTGGGAGATGTTAATTAAATTGAGTTATTAAAAACACATGGGCTGGACTTGGCTAATACATTTCCTTTTTTTATTAAGTCCATTAAAAAATAAGAGAAGATGGGGGGGGGGGGTTTGAAGCTGTCTTTAGATGCAGAAACTCATTCAAAAGGCTTCTTTTTCCTTTGCTGAATTAAACATGTCTCAAGCATACCGGGAGATGAACAAATACCAAAAAAACAGCCAGGTGAACTTGAATCCTCCCAGGCTCAGCAAGACTTGGCTTAAGGATGAATTCAAAATGATGAATCCCCTCGAACCCAAGTGTCCAACAGGTCTTTGCACGTTCAAACCCAGAATTTCCTCGCATCTCCGTCCCCGCTGCTGCACACCGCTGGATTATTGATGGGAGCAATGCTGGAGCGATGCAGCCACGCATCACTTCCATCCGCCGCGTTATGCTCCGGCCGGGAAAACGGCAGGAACGCACCTTTTTAGCATCTCATGTAATCAGATTTTTCCTACCTCTGGCAAAAATGCTGCTGGGAATCTCTTTAGTTGAAGGGATTGTCAGGGTGATTTGGTTAAGCTGAAGAAAAACTCCCACGTGCTTTAAAAATGACAAAAATTTTATTAGCTGGAAGTGTAACCAGCTGTAATTAGCTTAGCAGTCCTGAGTTAATAGATTTACAAGCTTTAGAGGATACAATGCACTGGTGAGACAATCTGAACTGACCTGTGTAGGAAATTTATCCTGTAGTTCCCAAATTAACCTATTCTTTATGTCTGGGCTATGTATATACGACTCCTGGAGAGGCACGTGGTCCTGCCCCAAGGGCTGCAGAGGATGGGGAACCCACCGAGGCTTTATCCCAGCTCTCTCCAACCTGTGGGGCAATTCAGGGCATTGCATTATCCTGCTTTATTCCTTAATTTCTCTAGAATTTCTTCTTTTTCCAAAGCACCTTTTGCTGTTATTAATGATGTGTCAATATTGGCAGGACACGTCTCCCAGCTGCAGATGAGGCTTGGCAGATACACGGCCCTTCTACACCCTTTTCTGCTCAGCATGTGGATGAAAAGGGATTAGCACCACTGGGAAAAATCTTAGGGACCTGATTATATTCACCAAAGCTTTGAAGTGCACTGGAAAACAAGACAAAACACTGGAAAACAAAACAAGACAACCTTTTCTCCGTGCCCGTCCCCATCAAAGAGCTTCGCATGGATTTCTAATGGCTTGCGGAGCAGAGGTGCCCATCTGCTGGCTCAGTTGTTACGAAGGTTAAGATGTTAAACGCCAGAATGGCATTAAAAAAGCTTATTTATTATATGCATCCCTTGTGCCACGCAGGCATTCACTGAGCCGGGGTGGAAAAGATCATTAATCCCAACTGAATCGCTGGGGAAACTGAGGCAGGACTGGGGGCAAGCTCTCTGCGGGGTGCTTCTCCATGCCTGGTGGCATTGCAGTGATGCTGGCGTGAAGACATTGATGAATATTTTTGGATGTGTCCCCAAGGAAGCTGGATTTAAGCTAAACATCTCCAGAGCCAGGTTTTGGAGGGGCTATTGAATTTCCACGACCTTAAGCTGGGCTTTTGCTGAACTGCCCAGAGCCACCCACCAAGGGTCCCATGCCGCTGTCCCTACGGGTGCATACAGCGGGGAGATGTCACCATACCACCCACATCTCCTCCTCGCAGTGATGTTTATCCTCCTGTCTAAACCATCTTCTGCTTATCCGGGTTCCTCATAGCCTGGATGATCCCGGAGGAAGTAAAGGAGGAAGGGATCAGGGCTTGGGAAGGTTTCTGGAAGGGCTGGTGGGGAAGTGACTTTTATTTTCCTGGTGTGGGGAGAGGGAAGTTGCGACACAAATGGATGCAGGAGGTTTGGTGAATCTGAGGAGCGGCAGGGATCTGGTTTTCATTGAAATCTCATAAATTTTCAGGAGACTTGTTTCCTTCCCCACCACAAATAATGGTTAATTAAGAAGAAAAAAAAAGAAATTTTCAGCTTTTTGGCCAAAAAATGTGATTTTCTTCCCCAAATTCCCCCATTGCAGGGCTGAATGGCTCTGCAAAGCCTCCCCATCCCATGCCAGCCAGCACCACGGACCTTTTTCCCCCCTCCAACCCTCCTTGCTCTTCCTTCCCCCATCCTGGGCACAGGGAGCCGCAGCCACCTCCACTTCAGAGCGGGGAAAAAAAAAGGGTGGGTGTTTGATTTGGCATATCCACCGATTTTCCGGCTTCTAAACATCCACAGTGTTCCCACAAATCCCTGTCGTTGGCTTCTTCCCATCTTCGCTGCTAAGATCTCCTGTTTGTCCTCACCCCATGTGCCCAGTGCTCCTCTAAACCCCTTTTCCCATCGAATCCCAGCAATGTTCACGTTTACCCTGGAGCTTCATCCTGGCCTTGAAGGGCAGCAGAGCTGCGCTCAGGCTCTCTATGAAGAGAAAACCCATCCTATAAACGGTACCTCTTCCCCTACCGTGGGTGAAATGAATCACCTCCCCAGACAACTTCGGATTGCCCTGGGGAGCTGATCCTGGAAACGCTCCATGGAGCCGTCCCAAAACATCAGCCATGGGTTCTCCAGGTCTGGGCTTTCCTCCGACGTTTCTGGCTATAGCCATGCTGAAGCCATCTCTTCCCTGCAGAAGAAAAGCCACCTTTGTGAGTGCTGCAGAACTATCCTAAGCATCTATAATGTTATATTAAAAATAAATATATGTTCTTACGTAGCAGAAATTTCAGGGCCAAGGCCGGGGGAGGATGGGGACGGGTAGATGTGCCTCGCAAAGCCTTTGCTCTCTGCTACGTCGCGGTGAAGACCACAGAGCCGGCAACATCTCAGCAGCGTGAATGAGAGCACAGTGTGGTTAGGCGTGAGCCAAATTGCTTTGAAAGCCTACCTAAATCAGGAAAAAAAGCCCCCAACCAGCCTATCTCTGGTGAGAGCCACCAGCCTAGACCAGATACACAGAATTAAGGTGGCTTTCTAAAATAAATTTGGAAGATTAAGTAGGTTTTTCAGGCCACAGAGTCTCATTATTTCCCTTGTAACACCTTGCCTCAGTTTCCCTATCTGTAAAATGGGTGGGTTTATGTGGGCAGTGTCGCATCGTGTGGACTCCACAAATCCAGCTGTGGCTTGGGGACATTTTTTTAGGTCTCATGCCATCTCCTTCCTTCCACCCTGCCTGCACAACAAAGCAGCCTGTGTCCTCTCCCCCCTACCCTGCGCTGGGGCCCGGGCTCTGATAAAAGCTGCTGAGTTTACAAACAGGGAGGCTCTGGTTTCCTGAGTCACAGCAGCAAGGCGAGGAGAGTGCGTGGGAGGCTGCGACGTGGCTTTGTGCAGACGCCAGCTTGGGATGAGCAGCGAGATGGACCTGGGAGACTTGGCGGCTCCAAGGGCTTTGGGTCATCCAAGAGGAATTGAACCCCATGGGTGTTATGGCCATAGAGAGATTTATTTCTTCTTCGTCTCAGGAAAGGCTGGGGGAAAATGAAACCTGCATGCCCCAGCAGTTTTCTCCCCAGGTAGCCCAGGTCAGTGTGGTGAGGACGTGGCATGTGGGACCACCTCCACCCAACAGCCTCGGTGGTTGCAAAGCGCTTTGAAGCTACTCCAGTAGTTTCAGGGCACTGGTTTTGGAGCCGTGTCCCCGTGTCCCCATGGGATCCAGGCCATTAGCCCTGCAGAGACGTCTCAACGCAAGGTGACCAGCACTAAGCAAGATGGATCCCACCCTTAGCGAACAAGCACGAGTAAGCACCTCACCGAGCACTTCTCCCCCCTTTCATGTAGATGACCAGAAGATAAAGAAACCCACAACTCTGAGTGTTTCTTTCTAATGACCTGAATATAAATAAAGGGAAATTCCACTTCACATAGCTACCACTAACCAGTCAGTAAAAGAAAGAGCTTTTCCTTTCCAATAACTTTATTTCACAATTTTTTAGATGTTCACTATGAACCCAGATGGGCTTGATGTCCCATGGTGCACGAAGGCTTTGGGAAGTCTCCTCTGGACATGGAGGAACTGTGGGTTTTTCAATTACACCATCAATGTGTGACCCTGTTCTCTCTCTCTCTGCTACTCCTTATTAATTAGAGATGCAGTTTATCTCCACTGACTGTAGGCTTCAGATCTAGGTAGGAACTATATTTTTCCTCCAAATGAGCTAAAGAGCAGAAAGTGATGGGGGCATCTCCAGGGACCTCATCAACAGCACCAGGAGCATCGATGCAGCTGGGGACTTGTGTAGGGACTCAACCAGGAAAGTCCGAAGGGAGAATTTAATGCAGGGAGAAAATACTTCGTGTAAACCCATGGCAGGATCTCACAGCTCTTTCAGAAGCATCCTGGCTATCATCTGGAAGGAAGGTGGATCTCCAACCTCAACTACGTCAGCTGTAATTTCCCTGCTCACTTGAGATGGGTCACCAGCACCATCCTTTCTTTTTGTCCTGAAAAAATACACATCTCCCGGTTGTAAACTCCCATATCACACAACCTCCATGTTCCTTGGTGCCCAATTTCTTTCACCAGAAAGTGCCACCCTGCTTGCAAGAAATCGCTTTGCTTCCCCAGCTGCTGCGTGTTTGCAGGAAGCGTTTCAGAGGGATAAAGGTGATGCAGGATGGGATTTACGCTGGCAAACGGGAGCACGGTGCTAAGGCAAAGCTCATTTTGCACTGACTGAAGCAGGTCTAGCAGATGAGTAAATAGTCACAGCACTGAGAAACCTCAGCCTACACCGGTAGCAGGACCTTCCTCCTGCCAGGATGTGGGTGGGATGCTTTGGATCTGGTTCGCCAGCTCCACCTTGGAGATGGTGACATCCAGACGCAGGCTTTCCATGGAAAATATATACGCTATTTTGCTTTAGAATTAAAATATAATTCAAAATGAAAACTAAAGTCTATTTTTTTAATTTTTTTTTCTCATGAGATCTAGTTTTGCCAAAACCAACACATTCAAAAGCATACCGGGAGCCGCTTCGGTCCCTTCCCTACCAGTGGTGGGTGAAACCTATGGAGTGCATGTGTAAGCCTTCAGCTGGGTTTCCATCGTCTTACCACCCTCAGCAAAGGAAATTCGGTTTCCTTGCAAAGGCCAGCTCTGATGAACGCCGTCGTGATGCGGTGACATTTCTACTGACTCCCTTACGGGGGATTAGTCCTGTTATCCATCCCTCTCCCCTGCCCCAAACCCCACAAATAGTGCTATCAATGACCTAACAAATAAGAAAGCACATAAGATTTTATTTTGATATTAAATATTGATTAATAGGAGCTCTACGGAAATTTATTTTGCTTTTGTTTTCGATTTTTTTTGTGAAAAAAAATCAACGTTTGCGGGCAGCTGCTCCCTCCTGCAGATGAGCCCACCGCCAGCCTGGCCGAGCGGGCAGCCCAGCACTGAAAAACCCAAAAACCTTGGGCTGGATTCCGGGGTAGGAAACATCTGGAAATATATTTGCCTCGCCTGTCATAGCCAGATAAAGAATAAGTGTTAAGTGACAGCCCTGGGCTCTGCACATCTGACAGCCCAGCCGGGGCTCCAGGTGGGATTTTGGGGGGTAATTCTCCGTCGGCGGGTCAGGACCGGGAAAAAAACACAAATATTGCGGCTTCATGAGCCACGGCGGTGGGACCGGGGGCTGACGCAAGGCTATTGTTCACACACCGCTGTTTGCACGTCGGAGGGGGAAAAAACGACTTGTGTTTCTCCAGCGATGAGTAGACGCGGGGATTGACGTCCCCACCTGGACCCAGAGGTTGAGGGCTGGGGAACCGGCAGCAAAGATAATTATTTATACAGCGTTTGACTAATGAATGGCTTTGAATGGGGGTTTCCTGGAGCGCTCGCTCCACCCAGCTTTTGCAAGGGTTAGATTAACGTTGGGAGTGTTCTTGTTTGGCTTTGTTTAATTCCCGCTGCTGGGACTGCACTGGAGGGTTTCGGGCGGCAGGAGGGGACTGTGCTGGCGAGGATGTTGGATGTAGGACAGAGTTTGGCTCTGTGGGTAAATTTTACAAACGATGGGGCTAGCAACATCTCTGTTTAGGCAAAAAAAAGTGGAAAAAATCAGGATAAATCATCCCCCTGCGCAGCACAGAGAGCGATGGTGGGAATGGGCCACCCTTCTGCCCAACCTGCTGATCACAACCTGGGATCAGAGCAAACCCAAGGGTTGGTTTTCTTCCTTTTTGCAATTTTACCCTCTTTCTGGCATGAGCAAAACGCCTTTTCCCTATGCCTCGGCCCTCTGCTGGGACAGCGTCATGATGATGGCTGGGGAACCCTCAGCACCCATCCACCCACCCAAGCAAAAGCAACTGAAATGGTCAGGTGCTCACATTTTCTTGACACACCTTTTCTCATTAAACATCAAGTTATTTTTTTCAGCCTGAAACGTATCCCTTCAGCAGAGAGAAGCCCAAACCCCATCCTGTTTTGGCCCAGCTCTGTCACAGAGGTCACTGGCAGGGGGGGAAATGCCTGCGAGCTCTCGGCAACACCCGTGCCCCAGCGAAGGTCCTTTGCCAGCGTTGTTAATTTACCTCCCCGAACAATAAAAAATATTTGGGCAAAAGGTCTCTTTTGCTGTAATAATCTGTTTTGTACACGATACCGGAGCAGAGCGTAGATATTTTTTTCCTTTTCCTAATACAGCATACGTACAAGACTTGCCTGCATTAAGGCATGGCCGTGGTCGTGGACCACGGGGTTACAACTGCTCTAGGAGAGAAGAAAAAGCCCGTTTGGGGCCCAAATCTGAGCCTGGATGTTGTTTTGGGGTTGCACAGCATTTCAGGGAGGCAAACGGACTCGAGATAGCCCAGATCTTATTGCTCGGTGCAAGACACGTCTGTCCTGGAGGAAGCAATGAATGCAGAGAGGGTTTGATCCGACAGACGGACGAACAACGCGGGAGCTGCTCTCCCACTGGCAGCACCCATTTTCCTCTGCAATGGGTGAATGGTCTTCGGACAAACCCATCAGGGTTTGCAAGCTGCTGGCGGCGTGCGTGACCCATTTGCAATAGTGATAGGATGTCTTACAGCACATCCCAGCTCAACCCGTCTTTTCCCAAATTTCATGGGTCCTTAAGGATTCACCGGACCCATCCCAAGCTGCCGTCCCTCTCTCTGCTGGAAGGACTAATAGGGTTTTACGGAGGCCTCCGAGGAGTGGCCGGGACCGGCTCCTCCTGAGCCCCGTAAACAGGAAAGCGAGGAAGCGAGGAGTCGAGCCCCGGCTCATCCAGGACACGGGGTGTGCGCTGGGGCTGCCGGCACACAATGCCGCGCCGGAAAGGGGGGTTATAAATACCCGGGGTCAGGGCCGGGCTCCGGCGAACAATAGGGAGAGGGAGGATGGAAAAGGCCGGCGAGGACGAGCCGCTCACACCACGGGGCCAAGGCTGCCATGCCGGGTGGTAACGCAGCGACGCAGCTCCCGGGGGCTTGGGGGTGCAATCGGCCTCTGCGGGGTGGTGGGTGTTGTGGGGTGTTGGCTGTTCTCGGAGTGGCACGGTGACCCCCCATCAGCAGAGCTGTGCTGGTTTCCTTGCAGCGTTGGGTAGTTTGGTGTGGGCTGGATTCTGGGGGTTTTGGTTTGGCAATTGGAGATCCCTGTTGCTGGCTCTGGGGTTTCCACTCCCCAAAAAGGGGTGCACGTAGCTCTGTGGATGCTGGTTTGCTGTGGCAGGGGACGCAGCACCCCGTTGACGTTGGACGGGGCGATTTAAGATACCACCATGGTTTCACACTGAGCATCCCAACAGCCTGGAGAGGAGAGGTCCCACCTCCTGCTCCACACCAAGGCTTGCAGGACTTCGCAACGACACCCTAAACCTAGCCAGGACCTTACACCAATGCAATTTTAAATAGAGGCGTTTGGTAGCGAGGGAGCTGCTCGTGAATGATGTGGGCATCTCAGTCTGCTCTTCCAGAGCTGGCTGGAGGCAGGCAGGCTTTCCCACCCTGCTCCAGCATCTCATGGGGTTATTTGAGCACGTTGCCACGATTCCCGAGGACACAGGAGGCTGCGACGCTCTCCAGCTGTATAATCCACCCCACGAAGCCACCTCTACTCCATGCTAATCTAAAGACATCAAAGGAAGGGAGAGCCATGGACAGATAAACCAGGAAAAAGGGGGATGCTGCAGCCCAGCTCGGCTTCAGAGGGGAAGGCCAGCGATAGCTGGCTGCTGCGGGTGCCGAGCATCAGGACCTCGCTCGATAACGAAAGCCAGGTCAGGGCCGGCAAGAATTGCAGGAAACATCTTGGCCGCTCGTGACCGCTGGCGAGAGCACCGTGACGGTGCCGGAGGGGAGCCCGGCCCCTTCCTGCGCCCCAGACGCGACGTGGTCCCCCGGCACGGGGATGCTCGGGAAGCTGCTCTACTGGAAGCTGCCTCTGGGACAGCAGCCCGAGGTTCCAATACCTTTGCGTACATTGATTTTCCATTCTAGTCCTTCAGAGAGGCGTGCTGGGCACCAAGATCTCCCCTGGGACTTGTACTCCTACCTGAAAGGGCTTTTTAACCCTGTGCGTGAAAGTGTTTGAGCATAAATGCTAGCAGCACAGAGAGCTCAATGAATTTGGCCCTGGAAATCCCGTAATTTAGGTCAGAAGCTGGGCTGGAGTGATTGCTCTGGTCTCCGGACTTTGCACCTTGGCTGCTCAGCTCTGAGCTTGCCTGCAAGAGCATCCTCACGTTGAGAGCTGGCAGATTTCTGCGAGCCAAAGCCCATTTCTAGTGGCCTCCTGCATGAGGGTAGCACCTTACCGGAGGCTCTGCTTCACCCCCAGACTACAGACTCACACTTTTGCATGGTCCAAAATGATTAGGGAGCGGGGCTGGACCTTGTAACCCACGCCTGCATCTCTACGGGGCTCAGCTCGGAGCAGCGCGGCCAGATCGCCGCCTTCTCCAAGCCCGAGAAATCCCTCTTTGCTCCCCCTCTCCGCCAGCTCTCCCCTCATCACTGCCCCTATTAAAGATTGCATTTCCCGTTTCTCCTCCTTAATGGTGTCCCTGAGGAGACGCCGCTTGCTCTTAATGCCTCTGCCCCCCTGGGAATTAGCTAAAACGACATCGTTAATTCGGGAGGGGGCAGAGGATGCTGGAGGTGCGGATATCAATTAGCAATGACGGCTTGGAAAAGGCTGGGGATAACATCTCCCGACATCCCCACCTCAGTAGAATCCCTGCGGGTCCTTACGGCAGGAGCCAAAATACCCCCGAGTCAGCTCCTGTGGGGTCTTTACCTCTATATTTTTATACGTTGAAAACCAAATATTGCAACGGAAGAATGCCAGGAAAAGCTGCTCCTTTTTTCACTTCATCGAGGAATGTGGAAAAGCAGTTTAAAAACCCCAAGAGAAATAATTCTTGATTTTCAGCCGCAGTTGCCTGGAGCCGATGGGGTCCCACAGGAGCCCAGGAGCTGAATTCCAGCCCAGGAGCTGAATTCCACCCCCGAGAAGAGGAATGCCATCCGTGCAAGTTGTATTGATACGAAACAACTTTATATAGGTACAAATATACCCAAAATACAGATTATAAATACATATAAACGTACTGGCAGTTGCAAAGGGGGTCTAAAATGCATGAGAGAGCTGTTGCGGGAGACTTGGAGGAGTCTCTATAGCAAAATCTTTCCAAATAACTGCTGGTACCTTTTTCATTTCAGCTCTTTTATTTGTTTTTTAAACTATATTTTTTTTTCTGGAGGGGTTGGGGGCCCTGCCATTTGTAAGGCAGTGGCTATGGAAAGCACATATAGGAAGGCAGCAGCATCACTTGAAACACTTTTTGGGCCCTCTAGTGGTGTTGGCTGCGCTGAGGGTCAGCTCTGCTTCCAAAAAAACCCCCCCCAAAAAGCACAAATTTAATATTTTCCCTATTATTTTTCCTTAAATGAGGAGAAAAAGCCCCAATCCTTGGGTTTTTTTTCTTTTCTTAAAGCACACTTATGGAAAGAGCCGTGCCTCTGACCGGTTGAGACCTTTCTCTCTGCACCTTTTGAACCAACGAACAGCGAGCAAAAACTCATTTCAAAACTGAAAAAACCCTTTTCGAAAAGCTAAAGGAGGAGTGATGCAGCGGGAAGAGAAACAGGGCTCTGTGGGGACCGGGCTCTTTTTCTGACCTTTACTTTTCCCCTTTCCATTTCAAAAGAAAATGATGTTACCGGCGTCTTTGGGAGCTTTCAGGGATGGGGGATTTATGAAGAGCTTACGCGTTTCTTTCCAAGCTGTCTTTCTAAAATAAATAGATGTTTATTTTGGTTGCAAAGGGAAAAAATATTTTAATTTTATTTCCTGGCTGGAAGCTGCAACCATTTTAACAAAGGGGAGAATGGGAAAAAGCAGCTTGAAAAGCATCGTCCTTGTATATTTGGGGTTTGTTTATTAAATAAACCATAGATAATAAAATAATCCCCAAAGCCACCCTGCCCGTCATATCCTATCCCAGTTTTTCATAGGAAACATGCAGCTTTATGTGCTGCCTATACATTAAGTACCTCCCACCGATATTTTTTCTGCTATGGCTTTGTCGGTTAAGGGTATGATTTTTTGCCAGAAATAGCTGTTTCTAGGGGTTGCAGCAGGCGTGGGCAGAGGCAGCGTTTTTAGCGTGGGCTGCGAAAGGTTTTGGGGTGGATTTCTGCCATCTGCTACCCAGACATCCACCCTTCTGGCATCTCCACGGGCAGACAGCCTTGGTCAGGAGGTTAGAAAAAGGATGCAGGGGGCATTTTGATGGATATCCAGGGGGAGTAACTCTCATGGAGACCCATAGCCCGTGCTCAGGGTGGCTTCTAGAAAAATCTCCCATGCCATATTGAATTACCAGCCTAAAAATGATTCTCCCATCCCTTGCCATCCCCCGGGGACGGGCGGTGCGTGACACGAGGTGGGTCAGTCCTGATGGCATCCGCAAGGTTTGGGCGCTGGATGCCGCTTTGAGAAGCCCGCGCTGAAAATAACAGAGCAAGACCTGAACGTGTGAGGATGGAGGGACGCTCCCCTCTCCTTAATTACATTATGGGCGATAATAACACTAATGATAATGATTACTATGGATGAATGCAGAAGTGGTGGGGGTGTGCTGAGCACCATGCAGACCAGAGGATGAGCGATCACCGGCAGGAGGGAGCGGTGACAAGAGGTGCCGAAGGGCACGCTTCTTTTTATAGTTTTTTCTCTTTTCTGGAGGAGAGGGCAGGTGGCTGGGGAGGCGGGAGGCCGCGCCGAGCCATAGATGAGCAAAACGGAAAGAGAAGATAAGGGAGACGGGATGCCGAAAAGGATGAGCTAGAGGGGGAGGGTGGATTTGCCAACACACCCACTTCTTCTGGAGGAAAAGCGTTTTCGCTTCGCTACCGGCTGGCATCGCGGGCTGAGTCAGTGCTCCGGAGATGAGCGTGTGGGTGGACCTCGTAACCTGCAGCTCCTTCACGGCAGGGTTTGGGGCCGGGCCCCGGTGGGACCTCATGCCTGCGTGGAGCCTGGGGTACCTGCTGGGCTCTGAGACACAGCGAGAAGCACAGAAGGTTTAGTAAAAGTTGAAAAAAAACCCCAAAAGTGCTATTTTAAGTGCAAATAATCCACCGTGTGCCGGGGTACGGCGGTGTTTCACTGGATTCATCATTATCAGGTGAATTAGCAGCATCTGCCTGCACATCTGGACACGGCTTGGGCTCTGCGGTGTTGGGAACAGGGTGAAATAAAAGGAAACAAGAGCTTTTGCTTTTTTCCCCCCTTTTTTACAAGGAAAATGCTGCCCAGCTCCGGTTCCCTTTCACCAGGGCGAATCCATAGGGGTGTGCATCTGGCCCAGCATCTCCACCCAAAAGCACAGCTTTTTTGCGGGGAAAAGAGCCCAGACCCAGATGTTGCCAAGATCTCCATGGGGGTAAAGCTGTTTTAAGATGCTCCCATCCTCATCCGCTTCATTTTTTAATAACTGAAGGTTTCTTTAAGTATATAACACTCAGGAGCAGCGCCTTTGGGATAAATATACAAATATATATATATAAATCTTCCTCTCAAATGTGTGCGATGCTGGTCCTGCACCACGGGACGGGTGTTTCGGAGCAGGGCTTTACCCATTTCTCCATCTCTCCGGCCACGCTGTTATTTTTGGATTGCATTACACATCTCCCCAGATGGAAAGCCTCACTCTCAAGGGGCAATAAAATGGATTAAAAAAAAAGAAAAAAAGAAAGGTCCTGACCCCGTCAGTAAAATAGTAACTGCGTTTCTTGGGGAGAAAATCCTTTTACGAGGCGGGGAAGAGGAAATTTGGGGCTGGGGGGATGGAGCTGGAGGGAAAATGGGGATCAAACGCACTAATCCCATTCATTTAGAGACTGTTGAAGGTTACAGTAGCATTAGGAGGGGATATAATTACAGCAGGTTTCGTTAATAAACCGCTTTTCAACGTGAAGGTGGGCAAAGAAGGGATGAAGGTGAAGTATTCAGTCCCCAGGATGCTCCAGCCCTTCACTGCTTGGCAAAACAGGCTGAGAAAGGTGGAGGCTCTTTGCTTTTTTTTTTATTGGTGTTTGGGTTGAATCGAGCCCAAATTATTCCTTTCTTCTGAGGCCTTTAAAATATTTTCTCATGGAGGGGAAGGCCTTGTGGCTGATTAAAAAAAAAAAATTAATGCATCCGTGGAAAATCGGGATTTTACTAAATGCAAATTGTCACTGGGGCTGGACGTTTTCTTTCCAACTTTCCCATAAAAAGAAAGCCAGAAAGTTTGAATATTTCTGATCCTGGAGGTTTCTGGTTTCTAAAGAAAAGCCTGTTTTGGGAGGAAAAGTGAATGGGGAGGAAGGGGAGAGTTTATTTTCATCTGACGTTGCTGATGCTCCTGGGCAGACCTCTCCGTTTGACCTAGGGGCAGAAAGGGACTGGGTGAGGGTGCCTAGAGATGTTCTTTATCGAACATATTCTGTATTTTTTCTGTATTCAGCCTTTATGGGGATACTTGAACAGGCAAGGCGGCTTCTCTTTTTAATGGGCAAAATACAACTAACTTTACATGTTGTAACAAGTATCAGCTCTCTTCAGAAAAGGGGGACTTTGTCAAAATAGACAAGGGTTTGCATTTTTGGAGATGAACTTGACCTTTTGAGCACAGTTTCCTCCCCTGACTCATTGTCAGTCAAAGTTTCCCTGGACGCAAGACTGTTTTCTTACTGTTTCACTACCAGCCCCTGATTTACTCCACCAAAACCGTTACAATGAGCTCCAAAATCCCCCAAGAAATGTGAAATATTGTAGCTGGCCATGACGTATCTCATCCATGCAGGCAAGGCACATCCCCATGCCGTGCCTCAGTTTCCTCATTTCTACAAACAGGGTTTTTTTTACCCTTGCAAAGCGCATCGCGACTTTGTCATCCTCCTGTGAAAAATGATGCGATTAAAGGCTTTGATCTACAAATAGATTAAAATCCCTGGGAATAAAGTTTATTGCAGCATCTGGGCCAGGAGTTGTTGCGTTTTCATCTCCGACCTCAACTCCTTTCACCAGATTTGCATTGATCTGCAAGTTTTTACAGGGAAGATGCTCCATCTCTATTTGCAAATGTAATCTGGAGGAAGGACTTGAAGCCCATAAAGCCATTTTCTGCTCTAGCTGAATCGTCGCCCGGGTTTCTCCACCATATAACTGCTCAAGAGCCGGAGCAGGAGCACCAACCCAACCACCACCTCAGTATTGACTCTTGCGGTTCTTTGCTCTCTGCACCTATTTATTTTGTTTTGCCTATCGCAGGGTCCTCCGTTGCTATTCAGGCCTTTATCTTGATCACCAGCGCTTCGCTCGGCTTCTGGGCAAAGCATCTGCAAAACAAAACAAAACAAAACACACAAAAATTAAAAAAAAACCAACCCTCCTGCCTTTAAAAAAGGAGCTGTTACCAAACCGACCTGCAAGCAGAAACGAGACAGGGAGCTCTTTTCACATCTACCCGAAACCGATATCACACATACCTCTGAGTCACCGCGCTGTTTGCCTCAGTTTTTTTGGGTGTACATGGTAACACTCAGGATCTCAGCACAAGAGGACTCGTAGAAATCTCTCTGCTGCATCTATAGTATTTGCTTTTCAGAGCGATGCAATGTAGAAGAGATGTTTAAAACAACCGACGTGCCTTGTTGCATGGAGAGCATCCTACCCAAAAGCCTCCTCCACTGCTGAACATCACTGACGATGTGGCCCAATGTGTTAACAAATGTGGGTCCCTTATTGACTCCTCGAGGAGCAGATTTACGAGCCAAGTGTGAGCTGCACCCTTCTGAAAAGTTTCAGTTTGCAATGGCAGAAACTTTGGATTTAACCAGGTTTTGGTTATTAAAACTTTGCTTTGATGCTGGACCTAAGAGCAGTCCCAGATGCTCCATCACCAGGTTAAGCTGAGCACCTTCATCCACCTGAGCCCTTCTTTTTCTCTCTTTTTCTCTCTTTTTTCCCTCTTTTTCTCTCTTCTTCTTTTTTTTTTCCTATTAGCAAACTACCTGCAAGATGGTTTCAGAGCAGCTGAGCCTGGGTGCGTGAGTCAGGCGCGGGAGGACCGTCTTTCAGTCCGTGGGCAGCAAACTGCTCTTTGGGCGTCAGGTTTTCAGAGGCATCACTGAAAGTGGCTCGGACTTGGGCAACGAAACACCGCTTCCACCCCTGCAACCCTCCCACGGCGGCCATGGGTGGGATTTTTTACGAGACCTTCGTTGCCTGTTGAAGCACAGGTTCACTCAACTCCATCTGAGTGAGGTTCAAGCTCCTAAATCATCCAGAAACCTCAATGCTTTGAACTATATGGTCTTCATAATATCTATGATTTATTGCGGGGTTTTATTTCTGTCCTCGTGGTGGATAAGTCCCTTTTTTTTCTTTATCCTCCCCCTGTTGTGCAAATATCTACCCAGGGTTGTCATCCCAAACCATGGGAGGGCAGAAGGTGCTGGAGAAGACTGCGGGAAAAGGGGATGTAAGCAGGAGAGCTTGAGTTTTGGTCCTCACTTGGGTGATTTTTGCTTCTCCAGCCTTTTCCTACACTGTGCAAAAAAAATAAATCCACACGTTAATAAGAAACATCCCCAATTAATAAGAAATACCCTCAATTAATAAGAAACACCCTCAATTAATAAGAAACATCCTCAGTGGAATAGTCCAGAGCAGGGGAAGATGGTGAGAAGAGGCTACGCTGCTCCTCATGTTTGCCCCGTGGGCTGCTGTGCACCTTCCTAATGGGATCCTGTCATGGTTTAGCCCCAGTTGGCAACCAAGCCCCACCCAGCCGCTCGCCCGGTGGGATGGGGGAGAGAATCTGAAGAGCAAAAGTAAGAAAACTCGTGGGTTGAGAGAAGAACAGTTTAAGAATTGAAATAAAATAAAATAATAATAAAAATAATAATAAAAAAAATTGTAATGAAAAGGAAAGCGACGAGAGAGAGAGAGATGGGAACAAAACCCAAGAAAAAAACAGGTGATGCAACCGCTCACCACCCGCCGACCGATGCCCAGCCCCTCCCCGAGCAGCGATCGCTTCCCCCCGGCCGGCTCCCCCAGTTTCTATACTGGGCATGACGCCGTGTGGTATGGAATAGCCCTTTGGCCGGTTAGGATCAACTCTCTTGGCTGTGCCCCCTCCCAGCTCCTTGTGCACCCGGCAGAGCACGGGGAGCTGAAAAGTCCTTGGCTGGTGTAAGCAGTACTTAGCAACAACTAAACCATCAGCGCGTTATCAACGTTATTCTCATAGTAAATCCAAAACACAGCACGATACCAGCTACTGGAAAGAAAATTAACTCTATCCCAGCCGAAACCAGGACAGATCCGATGGGATCTGCTCCTGCGGGATCTTGCGATAGCCCTTTCCCTGCCGCTGCTCAGGATCACAAACGCTGCGGCAGAGTTGGAGCCCGGCTCCCCCCAGGATGCTCTCAAAATCCTCTTTGCATCAGCAGACGCCGAAAAGCCTTTGCAAAGCCGCCCTATACTGTGCATAAGGAGCCAACCCAGAGCATCAGCCTTGACTTTCCATCCACACCTGAATTTATTTTAAGATATTTTTGCACTACGTGCCTACAAACAGCCTCCGAGCTGCGCCGGGAGTATGCACTGGAAAACAACACTAGGCTGAAGGCTGCCACCAGGCAACAACATCGTCCAAGCACATAAACTAATTACGACGGAAAAACAACAATTCCTCCTTATACCTATTTTTAAAAGCCTCATTTCTGCAAGGTGGTTAATTATAGATGGAACTGCAAGCGGTCGTAAGCGACGCTGGCCACATCACACCGCTGCTGTGCTGGATTTCCAAGAGGATTTATGTGTCCTGGTGGGACGGGAATGGATGATGATCATCTCGGAGCCAGGATCTGGAGGACCAAGTCTGCAAACAACTGGGTAAATCCCGTCTGCATCGCTCCAGCCGCTGCGGGGAGGCCGCGGTGGGGCTGGGGGTCCTGTTTATTGGCAGGGTCCTGACCTCCCCCCCGTTTATGACCCCCCGGGGACCTCCGCATGGAAAGGGGATTTGTAACGTAACACTAACAATAATACAGCGCAGACAGCCGTGACAGGGTCGTTTTCTCCTACACGCTGCAGCTGGCTCCCTGGGATGGAGACGTGCGGGCGAAGGGGCGAGGAGGGAGATGCTCGGCACGCAGCTTATTAGCAGAGGGCTTTTTCTCCCTGGGTTTTGGCTCCAAGCTTCCTCTGCTCCTTTTTTTATTTGGTTTTAAAAGAGGAAAAGCTCCTGGACACTGGGGATGGGGATGTGGCAGCACAGGATGGCTAAGCCACGGTGCTCTGTGCTGAGCCATATCCGAACACGAGTGACAAAAAAGAGCTTCCCCGGAGGGTTTTGCCTCGGATTGGTGAGCAAGTTCAAGTGGTTTCTTCTCTGGAAACATGTTGTTTTTTCCCCATACTGATTGCAGGATAGAGGACGAAAAAAATGAGAAGAAACTACCAATTTCTGGGAATGCTGTGGATGGAGAATCCTGCCCAGCGCTGCTTCACATCGATTTTCCAGCCTGGATGATACAGGATGAAGGAAGCAAACCCCAGGACTTTGAGAAGAGAAGGAGAAGGGTGAAAGTGAGCCTGGAGTCACGTCCCCATGCCACGTACTGGCTTTCCAGCTCTATTGACTGGCTGCAGGCACGTCCTGAGAAATGCCCATGCTGCAGGCAATATTTTTCTCGCCTGTTAGGATGAAAACCTGTGGGTAAAGGGCGCTCAGCACGTTTACATCCAGCCACCAGCTGTGCTGCAGATTTCCAGTACAGCCAAATCCTTCTGTGCCTCAGTTTCCCCAGGAAAGCACCGTATGCGACCGTGTGGATCCCATCCCTTTGTCTCCGTGTGCACCACGGTGTTATTCCTTGATCTTCATTATTGCACGGGAGATATGGGAACTATGGGAAACCCATGGGAAACCCAATACTTCTGCCTTTTTCCGCACTTTTTGGCTCTTTCCCTACTCCAGTTTAAAATGGAAGCCTTTGCATATGCAATGAGTTTGGCCCATGCAACCTGGCAGGCTGCGATGAAGCTCGTCTCGTGGCAAATCAATACCGAAGGCGAATGCAAACGGCATTGCCAGCCCTCACTTCTGCCCCACAGCGTGGAGAGGACCTCAAAGTTCATGAGCTCTTTTTATACTTCCTCTGGGAACAGGCAAGGTTTTTGTGAGCCTCTGAGGTGCGCCGAGGTCACATTTTCGAGATGGAATCAGGTCTAGATAAAAAGAAAAGAAAGCTGAGGTTCATCCGTAATGATGGGATTCCGGGAACTGGGGCTTTTAGGAGAAATATAAAGAGTGTGAGACACAAAACCAACTCAGCCGACCTGGCATGGACGGGCAAATTCAGCAGGCTGACAGATACAGAGAAATTTCACTCGGCTTTTATAGTTTTTTTCAAGCTTTCATTGAAATGAAGCCAAATGAGGTTTGCTTTTGATCTTGAAACGCAACCGAGAGATGGTCCCCAAATCCTTCCAGGCATTTTGCTCCCCGAATTTGTAATATCTGCAGGTCTGCTCGATGAACCCACATCTCCCCCACCCCAGCAGTATTTCCCTGAAACACTGGGTATGCTAAACAAAGCATGGATGTGCTTTCTCCTGCAAGCAGGAGCCTACAAGGGTACTGTTGTGAGCAACCTCAGCGTGGCGAACCCACAGCTCCATCTCTGGCTCTTGGTTCAGCTGAATTTAGGTAACAGGTAGCCTGAGCGACGTGGTCGTACTTTATCAGGCTTCCCTGAAATGTCCCCCTGGAGCTGCAGATGCATTGGGTTTCTGCAGAGGCTGGGCTTCGATTATGAGCGTGGACAAGATGGACATCAAGAAATGACACTTAGAGATGGAGCAGCAACCTGAGGAAAGCCAGGAGCTGGTTTCGGAGTAGCTGTGGGGTTTTTTACCAAGTAGGTCATTGGTAAAATAGAACTGGGAAGACAGCGGGAACTGCAAGGAGAAGGACAGGGCAGGCTGTGGAAGAGGACCTCTGGCTGCAAGGGCGGAATAAAGGAGATATAACAGGTTGGCTTCAAAAGCGAAGGGATTTGCAAATGAAAGATCGGCTGATGACACTGTATGCTCCACTTGAGTCTTTTAGGTTTCCAAATTATGTGTCAGTGGAGATAGTGAGTTTACAGCCCGCGATGGCTGTGGGGAGGGTAGTTACTCTGTTGGGTGCCCAGCTAGCAGGAGAAAATGCTCCTACAGTGCAGGGAGCAATTCATTTCCTTGGGTGTCTCCATAGATAAGCGAGCCAGGACCCATCTCACCGTAGTCACAAATTTCCATCGTGACAGCAAAGAAATCTCCCTCTTTCCATGCGTCACATCTTCTCTGGTTGAGGAAACCAGGGACATCTGATGGGGACAGGAACGGGAGGAGTGCAGAAAGCACCCCTGGTGCAAGCACAACTGCACCAAGTGAAATGAGCCTTCAAACCCGGTATAAACCAAGCAAGGACTTTCCCACTATACCTGCGTCACCCACCACGGCTGTTGGATGGCTCCTACATGCTCCACAGCAGGGACGAAGCCTACCACCTCCCTATGGACACAGTCTGGGGGGTCTTCAGCTGCCAACTGTCCATTTTGCGGTGCGAGGCTTGGCTTGGCAGTTTGCAGAGACTCAGATTTGGGGGCGATGCTCAACATCCCCCATCCCCAGGGGATTTTTGGTGGCGTGGGTACCCCCCTCTCCTTCCTCCCGCCCTGTTTCTCCCACGCTCTTTCTCTTGGCACCATCTAGTGGTTACAGGGATGGAGATGCCTCCTCTGCTTTTGGGTTGGGGTCAGAAGGCCACCTCCTCCTCTTCCTCCTGCCTCCAGCCCAGCTTCGCTCCTTTGGGATGCTTTGGGACACCTTCGGGATGCTGGAAGCGTGAAACCCAAACTCTAGAAGATAAAAGGTCTTAGGGAAAAGGAAGAACCCAACCTTCCTGGCTCATAGGGTCTTTGGGAGGTATTTCCAGCTGACCTGCGTGGTTAAATTTCAATGCATGTGTAAGCTGGTGTGAAACACTTATTTCCAAAAGGGAAACATCTCTCTCGCTCTCCTTTTCCACCAGCTCATAAACAAATCCTGCAGAAATAAAGTTTCCACTTGGATAACCATTTAAAATTGCAGGGTGGCTGGATTTGCTCGCTGTGGATGCGTGTCGGGGGTTTTATGTCCAGATCAGTGCCTGCTCTCTTCAACGCCCGCACAGTCCATCCAAGCCCTCCAGGCTGGTTTCAGGGCATCGTAAGCAGCAAAAGAGCAGTTTCCTACATCCAGCACTGAATTCTGTCCTTCCAGGGTTATTTTCTAATAAATTAAAAGGAGAACACACACCTTCTTGTAAAGATGTATTCCTTAGATCCAATGTTTGCAAATGATGCTGATTTAAGAGCTTTAGGAATAAGGCTGCAGCTCTTCGAAGAGTTTACACAGAAAGATGCTGCTTGCATTTGTTTTAAATGAAACCTTTAAAATCGTCATGCAAAAAAGTTTTCCTTAAAAATACAGAACTGCAGAGATAGATTATAATTTTTCAAACCATGACTATGGGTTTCTGTGCTCCTCTCAAGAAATTCCAGACGAAGGAACATATTTCATTCAGGGAAGAAAAGCCAAATGTGAAAGGAGAAAGCTGCTAGACAATTTTCACTTAGCTCAAGGGCTTTCAAACCCCCTATGTCTCTATTTTTTATAATCCTAGCAAAGGACTTCCACTTATCCCCAAAACAGAAGCACTGCCCAAAAGGTCTAGGGATGCATTTCCATTTGCCGTGACATCCTCCAGACACGGAGCATCTTTGCTTTGCTGCTTATGTTCAGTGTAAGCAGTAGCTCCGTAGCACCCAAAACCCCCCGACGGACATAAAATAGCCATGGGTGGTGCGAAGGTTTGCAAGGAAAGGATTTTTTTTTAGACAGAAAATGTGATTTCTACTGAATCCAAGGGAGATCAGCGCTGGGCAGGGGCTCGGGGGGAGGAAGGGGGATTTAGCTGTGTGTCTGCAAGGCATCAGGAGGATGCGGGCAGAGAGGGCTCCTGCAAGTGATGGATCGCCTACAGGGGCTGGATCCAGGGTGATGGATGGAGGTGGCCAAGGGTGTCTGCAGGCAGGCTGTGAAAGCTTCGTGAGTGTTTTCATCCCAATCTTTGCCCTCTGCATAACCCAAAAATGAGCTCCCGTTCTCCCTCCAGACAGGGAGATCCAGGCAGGGAAGCATCTGGGTGAGGGGAGATGGGAGCTGCAAGCCCTCTGCACTAACAGGGTGGAGAGGACCCATCTTTTAGGTCCCAAAACAAGGTAGAGCAGTGAATCCCACTGGCCATCACCTTGCCGGACCTTCTTCCCATCTCCTCCAGGCTATTTTAATCAGTCACTAAAGTGTGGCAGAAAACCCAATTCCGTCATTTCCTATTATTCAAAAATAAAAAACAAATGTTGGGCTGTACAGCCCAGAGTTCAGATCAGGGGAAAATCCACAAATCTTTTGGCCGTCTGGGATCTTTTGTTTATCGCTGCACTTAATCCCATTTTTGGGTCTCCCGGGCTCAGGCTTGAAAGAAAGATAAATGAGGTGCGTCAGAAACTCACCTGATTCACTTGGCTAATTCAATGATTTTATTCTTTTCCAAGGCTGGTTTGCAAAGGGAGAGGAAGGAATTTGTGCATGCAGAGTCCCAGCCTCGCGAAGGCGAAAGAAAAGGGCTTTTTTTGTTTTGGTTTGGTTTGGGTTTTTTTTTTTCTGAAGGACAACTGCAGGGAGGATGTCAGCAAGAAAATGTTGGGTAAAGACTGGATTTTCAGTGCACCTCAGCTTTGGCTGGAGGCAGCGCATCGTGCTGCCATCCCCTGCAGCGCGCGGCACTGCAAAAATAGCAGCTTTTCCCCCAGATGCCTGTGAAATCTGTGGTGTAGATGGAGATCAGCCATCGCAACGATGTACCCACCCTATTTCCTCTGCTTTTTCTGAACTGCAAGGTAAAAAGAGGAAATTTCACTGTGCTTTTTGAGGGGCTCTTTCTCTAAGAGACAGCCAGCATCTTGCATGGCGATACGGCACTCCTGCCAACCCCAAAATCCTCCCTGGCGTGTCCAAACACAGGCGTGGAGTTCACATGGGCACTGTCTCCCACCCCAGCCGAAAAACCCCAATATTTCCCCCAGGACTGAGGGAACCAGGACTTCTCCTTGTATTTTTTCCCATGTGAAATCCAAGCCCGGCAGCGGGCAGGGAGGAGGATGCCGCATTCATGCCTCGCTCCCCCTGCAGGATCTGGATGAGGGATGGGGAGAAAATGTGAAGGCAGACCTGGGGACTGTCAAACCTGCCATAAGTTGGGTCTTGGAAAGGAGAATGGATTAACTCTGCTTCCCAGGATGGAAGAAACCCTGCCGTCCAGACGCTTGACATACATGCATGATTTTAGGCACCCCTACAAGAGCATCCCTGCAAGGGAGATGCAGTAAAACCCCCATCACTGGAGGCTTTATCCCAGATTTGATCCCCCATACCCGGGGCACCTCAACTCTCTTTCTGCAGATGATTTATTTTAATCGCTGTAACTCGCTGGGTCCTGATTCCCTCCCCGCCCCCCCAAAAAAAAGCCATCCTCTCCCATCTGGTTTGGGTTAGGAGTCTGTCTGCCGAGCGCATCGCAGGGGGGGGTTGTGAGTTCAACCCCCCCTCAAGCGACGGGAGCCTGGGGTTGCCGGCGGGGACTCGGCCCCAGCCGCTTGCACCCCTCCCCGTGCCCCGTCCGCCCCTGTGCAAGAAGCTGCTGCCTCCAACATCTGCTTCCAATCGCTCCTTCATCTGACCAGGGCTGGGTAAAGCCAAGCTTTCGCTGCGGTTCGGGGTCTTAAAGGCACCGTGTGCGGACAAAACCCACCCCCTGCGCCTGCTCTGGAGCCATCCTGCCTAAAAAAAAACCCACTCCAGCAGGTTTTTGCCTTTATTTAATAGCGAAGTGGGGTCTTTTTATTCCAGGTAAGCAAGACAGATTTGAGATTTTTCTAAAAAATTCAGCTTTTCTCCAGGTGTACAGCAGCACATGCCATGAGCACTGGTCCTCGGGCTTTGCGGCGGACGAGCGAAGCGTGTGCCCGTGCAGGATCTGTGCCTTTGCAATTCCTTGGGGACCGTCCTGTAGAGGCATTGAGAAGGCAGATCTTTGAGCTGCCTTTAATTCTTTCCCGATGTCACGACAGCCCATCCTTGGCGTGGAGCTGAGACCCGATGTGCCGAAAGCAGCATTCCCGCCTCCTCGAAGCGAGTGGGCTGGAAACCTTTCCAGGCCAGTCACAAGAGGGAGACAAAAAGCCAACAACAGCTGCAGATTGGGGTTGGAGACCTGGATTTGGGGGGAAAAAAGGAAAATGTTGCATTTCTGTGATGAGAAGAACAATGTTTCAGCTCTTCTTGTATTGGGGGTTGAGTAGGGAAATGCATGGACCCAAACAGGCCCTGGAATTCCATATTCATTTTCCTAATGGATTGAACTAATGGATCAGACCAGAATTTTTTCCCTTGGTGAATTTAGTCCTTTACCTGAGCAACCCATGATCCTGACCCAACTGTCAGAACTGCAAGGAGGGAGACAGAGACCCTTATTTCCATGCGTAAAATACACTTGGCCTCTGTTGAAGTGAATTTACACAGCTCTACAAAAAGCAGGTGGCTGTGTCAGGGTTGCACGCCCGTCGGCTCGATCCTCTCCCGCACCCAGGGATGCTCAGCAGCACCCATCGCCCTCTTCCTCCGGCGAGAAAAGCGGTTCCTGGCACGGATCCCATTTCACGGTGCAGCATCGGTGCATCCAAACCCACCGCAGCCCCGTCCTCCTCGAGCATTAAAAGCTGGAGAGAGCATAAAAGAGCCGTCTTTAAAACACTCAAGATGTACTCAAAGTGCGGCTACAATGAGCTGTGAAATCTCAGGGCAGCGCCAGGGCTGGGAAAGAAAAGAGGAAAATCTCTTCCAGAGGTTCAGAGGGCCCAAAACTTGCATTTTCATGGCAAAAAAAAAAAGGAAAAAAAAAAAAAAAAGCAGAGAGTGACTCCACAGCAGGAAAACTCTTCCTTCCCCCCGTCATGAGTGGGATTAAGCCCTGGAGAAACCTTCTGGTGGGGCTGGTTGCTAAAATTAGCCCGGAGAAAGCTTGAGAGATGGGAGAGTGAGAAAGCATCTGCGTTGCTGGAAGAGGCTAAGCCGACCAGGGGCTTTGCGCGCGGGGTCTGAGAGGGGCTCAAGCCATTTGGGATGGCAAATTTTGCTTTATTTGCCCCAAAATTGAAATGTCGGCAGCTGGCCGGTCCTACCTGCTGCATGCCTGCCGATCCAGCGGGGAGAATTACCACCGATATTAATAGCTGCCCTTGATTTCAACTTGCTGACACTGTGAAGATGGTTTTAATTAAAACTCATTAGCAGCAACCTGTTCCTGAAAATGAGCGTAGCTAACCCAATTACGGAGCCAGTTCCTTGACGATGCTCCTCTTCCCAGAAACCTGTCCTGGGCACACGTGTAGATCCTCACCCTCCTCCCATTCCCAGCGCTAAGGAGGGTGGAAATCCCGAAAGGAAAGCCAAAAATTTGGGGTGCTGCAGGGCTTGGGGTGCTGGAGTGCAGGGAGGGATGGTGCTGTCGCATCCAGAGGACAACCACCCCCATGGGACCAGTCCTCCTTGGAGACCTGTGGTCTGTGCAGAGCAGTGATTTGAGCTCTGTAGGCAGTTTGGGGCGTGGAAGGGCTATTTTGGGTAAAAATTTGAGCTTATCTCCTGGGCACGACCTTGAGCCTGGGCTGGGAAGCTCAGCTCTGGTGCTAGATGGGACCTCCTCCGTGCAAAGCTTTCCTCCGAGCAGAGGCACGGGGATGCTGTCAGGAAACAGCATCAGAGCTCAGACTCACTCCAGGGAACGGGAAACCCCACCTGGAGCTTCACCGGCTGGAAAAACCGATCCCAGCACGTGTGTCGGCTGAGTCTGCAGGTGAGCAGGTCCCAAGAGCCGGCTCCGGGGGGTCCGAGCATCCTCAGCATCCCCACCACCATGCTTTTCGGGTGCCTCCTCCCCATCCCTGCCTCACGCTGGAGCCTTGGGCAAGGAGCAAAAATTATGAATGGCTCCTTCTCCCTCCCCACCAGCCCCTTTCACTTCTGCTTCGCCATCCCCCACGAGCAGCTGTTTCCTATTACCATAAAAGCTGACAAGGTGCAGGGCTGGAGCGGAGCCTCCTTTGGCAGGTAATTTTGACGAGAGGCAGAGGGCCGGGGCCGGGTGTCTCTGATGGGTTTCCGGGGCTGTTATCAGCCCGGCGTGAGCCCCTCCTGTCTGCTGACCCGCTCGCCATGCTTGGGGGGGGAAACCACCGCGGCTCGGCAGCACCGGCTCTTTCCTCGCTTGGGAATGGGGATGGGACATCCCCAACGAGCAGCTCAGGCCCATGGGATATCTCCAAACACCGTTGCTTTTCGGTTCAATCCCCACCGGTGAGCGTTTCACCTGTCTTCAGGAAATATATCTCTGGCGGACCCGGCTCGGATACATTTACAACCTTTTATCTGCCTGCGGCAGAAATAACACAGCTGTGTGCTGGAGATGGATAATCCGCTCAGGCCTTCAGCCACCCTGGTATTTCTTGCCGTGCCGAGAATACGGTACCCTGCCTTTTCCACGCGCAGCATCTTCACCCACACCGAGAGATGCAGGCGAGTGGGCGCTGCCATAGTTCGGGTGGGATGCGCAGCCCAGCCGGCTCTCCAGCTTTTCCCCAACAGAGCATCTATTCATGCAGGAGGTCAGCTTAGGCTGTGAGGCCAGCCAAGGCTTAAGGATTAAATATATTTATTAAATAAATCAAATAAATAGACGCTCCATCTTCTAGGTGCCTGTTAATTCGCTTCCACAGTCCTGGATGAAAGCAGCACCATCGCTTGCAACACGACCGGTACCCCTGTGCCCCCAGACGAATTAATAACCTCCTTCCCGGTCAGACACATTAAACATCATTTTGTAGCTCTGGTCAGGGACTAGGAGACATGATCGAAGTGGCAGCGGCTGGAAAATGCACAGTGCCGGGGGGAAGAAGGAATCACTGGTGGGGTACGGGGGCAGCGAATGCAATTTGTCTTCACCCTTTTTTGAGCAGGCTGTAAGAAGTTGTTGCCTTGCTTTAACTGAGTTTGGGGTACATGAGCATGGGTGTGATGGCTCCGAGACGGTTCAAAGTTGGGGATCCTGAGTCAGAAAAGACATCGTCCTCCCCGGCTTGGCTTGGCAGGGATCTGCATCCTCCCTTTCTCCTCCTCAGCCATTGCTTCAGCTGAGATCAGGACAATTTGGTCTCCCTAGAAACTCTGTGGTCGGCCTCATGCGGTTTTTCCAAGCATGGCTTATCCATTTCAATTGTCCTTCATTAGCTGGTAATCATATAATTGCCTTCCCTTTAACTTCAGCGCAGGCTGTGCAGGCAGCTCCCCGACGTGCTGCACATTCTCCATCGCCAGCCTCATTAGCAGAGAGATGCCATCCTTCTCTAACGAACTTTCCAGCTCTGGCCACCCTGCCTGGACCCTGCTCCCTCTTCCAGCACCCAACCAGCAAAGCCCAGATGAGGCAGGGGCAGATTTTGGGTTACAGAGGGGTTGACCGGCTCAGTGATGGAGGGGTTAATGCATTCACTTTCTTTCCCCCAAGGACATCTCCCTGAAACGTGTGTGTCCTACTCCCCCCTGCCACACAAGCTCAAGTTTGCAATCCTGTTTGCATTTTGCTAATAAAATCCACCGGTCCCCGTCCTGCTTAACATCAGCCAGACCCCGTTTCCACGCGCCTGACAGCTTTCAGGGCTGGGCGATACCTGGGTGTCCGAGGGAGGGAGGAGAGCTCCCGCAGCAAGCTCCGGGCTCATTTCTTTGCCAGACTTGCTTAATTTTTGCTGGCAATCCTGCCTCAAATTGCAAGGATGCTGGAAACACGATGGTCCAGAGCATCTCCCTTCATCACCAGCACAAACCGACTCTTGATGGGTCCAAAACCACCTTCTCCCACCTCTCACCCCCCTGGCAAATACCTCCCTGCAGCCTGGCACCAAGAAGAACGAGGACTTGGGGGCCAATTGCCTCTTTGTGGTGATTTTAAGGAAAACAGGAGATTAAAATCTCATCGAGTTGGAAGGATCGAGTCCAAGTGCAACATCTGAACGGGGCCTTTCGCACTGAACCGTCTTTGTGCGGCTGCTGTGACCCATTGCCACGCTGGAGGTTTTTCATACTAGCGTTTGTGGAGTGTCGGGTTTAATTATGGGGACAGGGGTGTTTTTTTATCCAAGGCTTTATCTGCTTCTCAATAAACAGTGTTACAGGGAGATCTAAACTCTGCAAAAATGGGGTGAGCTTCTCCATCTCACCTACAATGAGGTAGAAAGAGGAGTTGAAATGCTTGGGGTCTGGCCGAGGGCACACAAATGGAAAAAGCCAAACAACCTCAAGATTAACGTGTCCTCGGGAGGTGCCACGTGAGAAGCTGTGCTGCCCTTGCCCTGTCCCTGCATCCCTGCCCTGGGGCAGACTGATGGCTTGGCAGCTCTTTCACCACTAAAATTGCTCCCAAAGCCCAGAAAGCATCACTCTGTCTGGACCAAAAGTGGCTCCAAGTGTGTAGGAATCAACTCTAGCAAGGTGGTTGTCCTGCTTTGGAGGACAAATTATTAACAGCAACACCCTACCAGCCATTACTCCAGCAGACTTATTACAGAGCCAAATTCAATGTCCTGCATATCTTGTGCATGCATTTTTTGACATATTTTTTCCAAAGGCACCACTTTTTCCAAAAGCAGGACCACTTTCTGGTGCTCCCCAACCTCTTTGCGGTAACATCCTCCTAGCTACATCCTCGTGGATGTGCAACGTGCTGAGCTTTCACTGATTTTAGGGGGATGGAGGATGCATGGGGGTCCCAGGATGATGTGGGTTTTGGTCCTTGGGGAAAAACCCCACCGTCCCACAAGAAGTTTGACTCCTGAGGTGGTCTTGGGTTTGAGAAGCACTTCAGGATGAAAGGAGTGATAGAAGTGTCAAATATTATGCTAAATAGCTCTGCGAGAACTCCTGGATGTTTTAGGAGTGCTGCCAGGCAGCGAGCTGAATAAAGCCAAACTCTTCCAGCATATTTATTTTTTGAAGGCTTAACGTTGTTTAAACAGAAAGGTCAGAGCAGATAACAAGGCTGGGAGCACAAGTGCCCGATTCCCATCCTCCGCACATTGGGCAATACTCCACACGGAGTGGTGCGAAGCTGGTACCCCCAAAAAGCAGGGCAACAGTAGAAAATTTGGGGTCTATCCAGCATGTTGCTGTGTTATCCATGATGCATAAGCACAGCAGGTCTCGTGGTGCCCATGAGCTGCAGCCCCGTGGCCCTGAAATGCTCCCGCGCTCCTCGAGCGGCCCAGGAGCCCCCAGCCTGCTCCGGCTACCTTGGGCCACCTCATCTCCCGGCAGTGGGGTACAGAGACATAGCTTGGGGGACCCAGAGGACACGGAAGCAGCCGAGCCAGGCTGAGGTCGTGCTTGCAAAGCTCCCTCCTGTCATTTACTGATCCTAATCAGACTGCAATAAAACCTGTGATTGCACATCTCATAAGCAAGATCACAGGGAGAACAGGAAATGAGCTAAGTTAATCAAATTAGATGAAAGACAAGGAAAAAGGAGTCTGAAAATCCCATCTGGGGAACAATTTTATTAGTGCTTTGCACTCCTGTAGAACATTTTTGATGGGGAGCGCTGGAGCATTAATTCATCCAGGCAGTGCCACTCAGCAACCACACGGTCTGAGGCAAGCAGATGAAGGTGAACATCGTCTCCACAACCACCAACGTCCTGCTGCTTTGGACCGCAGGAGAGAAAATCAAGACGTATTTCTCACTGCAATGTTCTCCCCTCGCTAAAATTCAAATAAACCTGCACTGCTCTTCCTTTGTAAATTAAGGAGTTTCTTGTCTCTCCCGTCAGAGTCCTTGTCTTGCTTTTTGCTCTTTGCTTGTCCTGCTGTATTCAGCAGGATGGTGAGGAGTCAGACCTCTCCTCTCCCCGCTCTGGGTTACAGAAATGCAAATGAAAAGAGCAGGACACATCTTCCTGTCTTGATCTCACATTTGGTTCCTTCTTCCTGCCTTTCTCTGAATTTCCTTAACAGAAGGAATGAATATTTCATTACATTCCTTCTGACATTGACTTCTCTTGCAAGTCACCACAAAAGCCTGGCAAAAATAGAGAAGATGAATGCAAAGTATTGTGTATGCATCGTATTAATCCCATAACTTTCAGACCACCCAACAATACAGAAAACAGGCCTGACACTCGATGGTGACTTTACCTTTCCCCCTTCTTTCCATTTTGAGGTCCTGCTGCCCCGTACAGGCTCATTTGTGGTCAAGTGGGTGACGCTGAGCTTTGACGGAGCTGGGATCTCATGGAGGCTTCCCATAGCTTTGCAGATGCAGTGCCCAGGCCATATTTAGCAGCCTCCGGAGGAGGCATCTCGATGAAGTATCTGCTCTTTTGGCCTTTGGAAAGCTGGCTGCTCGTCCTTTCGAGGACCAGATGAGAGCCGAGCAAGGTTTGAAGCCAGGTCAGAATGCATCGGTCCCACCTCTAAGCAAATAAAAGATGAATGTCTTGGAATATCTGTGTGTAAACTAGGTTATTTTTCCTGTCCCTGTATTGCGAGGGAGTCAGGCTAAGAAAGGAGGAGAGCTCTTTGCAAGTGCTTCCCATCTACAGTTTCGTTAATGCATCCGGGTTAACGCGTTAAGATCCAGGGCTCCAGTGCCCCTGGTCAGCCCTTTGGCATCATTTTTGGTAGTGACAGGGCCTGGATTTCATCCTGTTGCAATCCCATCCAGGGCTCAGGTTAAATGCATTGGCAGGGCAGGGGCAGAGGAGCCAACACTGCTCCCAAGCTTACGGTCCCAGGCGGTCTGTGCAGAATCTGGCTCGGCAAACATCACAAAGCAACCAGGATTTAACGAAACCTTGACCACCTTCCAGCCCCACGCAAGAGCTCCTATGCTTTAGCCCACCACGAGCCCACCCCAACCAGTCTTTTAGCCCCCTTGACCTGCCTTAGCCCGATTTTCCTCTGTGTGCAGAGGGGGAAAGAGTTTGACTTGCAAATATAGTTTCGGTTCCTCGTTGAGAATTGAGCATTTTGAGCAGCGCCGTGTTGCACCGGGGTTTCTCCACCATCCACTGCCACCTCCATTCCTTCCTGCATCGTGCTTGCACCCAGAGAGGTGTCACCTGCCCAGTCGTGGGGATGCAGCGGAGATGGGTTGCAATATATGTCACGGACACATTCACTTCAATGACTTGCCATGACCTTGGTCTCCAAATATCCACGTTAAACATCTCCATCTCCACCACCCAGCTTCTGGGGTACTTCAATCTTGACATACTACCCATTCATGGGCTTTTTTAGGGGCAGAAATCCACACCCACCTTCTGTACCGAGTAACCTGGCAGAGGGGTTTTTTTAACTTTTTTTTTTGCGTGCGGCATCTTTTTTTAAAAAAAAAAACAACCAAAACTTTGTCAGAAAGTGCTAGTTTTGTCACAACTGAAACTGTTTGCAGGAAAGAGCTTTCAAATGAGCTTCCTGTTTCAAAAAGAAAATAAAAAAAAGCTTTTAGAATGTCCTGAAATTGTCAAAAACATCCTGTTTTGACATTCAAAGAAAATTTGTCTTTTGGTTAGCAGCGAGTTTGTTAAAAAATAATAATTTTCAGAAAGAGTGGGGAAAAAAAAAGATCCCACCACCCCACCTCAAACTAAAGTATGCTTCAAAGATCTGGGTGAGCCCAATTCAAAGCCTGGGCTTTTTGATTTATGGGTGTTGAAATGGAGCCTGCTCACTTTAGGAAGCGACAAGGTGTTCGGTGTCTCAAAATATGGAAAAAAATCCCATCCCGGTTGGGTCGCGTGTGTGGTTGACCATCTGATACTGCTGGGATCCAGATTTATGGAGGAAAAACCCAGTAATAACAGCATCTTCTACCTGCAGGTCCCAGTTAGCGATGGATGGTGCTTTATCCTTGGAAATCAATGCAATTCTGCTTTTTAGGAAATAGAGAAGAGTTGGGAAGGGCAGGTTTTAGGAACTTGAATATGGGTTTGCTGTACCTAACGCTGCCAGTGCTTTTACTCCTGGGAGCTGCTTGTCACCCTGAAAGCATCTCTAGGATGTTCAAGATGGAGAGTGCCTTCAGATCAGCGTGAATCTGCCAACTTTTTACACCCACCTTAAATCTGGGTGCTCATGACACCCGTTTCAGAGCCTGGATGGCAGAGATGTCCCAAGGCTGCCGAGCCTGAGGTGTTTGCAGCCATCCATGAGATTTGGACCAAACCACAGGAGTGAAAACATCAACAAGGAGCCAAGCAAAGTTCAGGTCAGGTCAAAGCAAACAGAATTGGTGTTACGTGCCAAATTAATTTATTTTCTGAAGTTAGCAAATGGTTCTTTTGACTTTCAAGAGGAGTTTTTTGGTAAAGGAGTAAACCCTGCTGTGCTGGCTCCATTTTTAAGACCAAAATATACTTGAAAAGCAAAAAAAAAACCCAACACCCAAACATCTTTTTGGAAAATGGCAAGATGGAGAATGGGTTGTCTGGACCTTTTTTTACCAAATTTTGTCAGAATTGTAAGTGCAGTCGGAGCTGGTGAATAGTTTCCTTCCAGCACCCCACCAGCCGCCTCAAAATCTGCTATATTTCAGCAAATTTGAACACCCTACAAACACAGCAAACCCTACAGCACCATCCCTGCTAGGTTTTAAATGCCTCGATGGTACTCTGAGATTTTTGGTGGTAAAATGGGATGCTAACAGTTAATGAATTTAATGATTTATAAGCCCTGACATACTAAATTCATTAAGAAAGAGTGGACAAAATGCAAATATAGGACTAGGGAAGGAGAACATGTTACTAACTGGATTTCAGATGATGAATATCTAAGTTCACATGTGATGAAAAAGCAAAGCTATGAAAGGTGTCTGCAGTCACAAAACAAAGTCTATTAAGCCTACTTGTTCTGGATAGTATTGAACAAAGCTCGGGAGAAAAATTGGATAAAATAAATGCTTTTGATTTTCTAATGTGTTTTGAGCTAAGGCCAAGGGCTCAGATGGTTTTCCTAAGAATTACGCTCGGTTGTTTGCAGGGAAATAGCTCTTTACACTAGAACAATCTCTGGAGCTGGTGAAATTCGTCCCAGCTGTGGGCTGTTGAATTCAGATGTCACTCTGGTCTTAGCAAAGCCTTTGTCCTTTGCAGATGCAAGTGGGTTTGGTCTTCAGAGCGCTTAATATTAAGCAACAGCTCTAAAAAGCGTGGGTTAGGTGCTGCATAAAGCCCTAAGTCCTCTCTGTATTAGAGATGTTGCTCTAACTTGTCGGGGCTGTGCAACCTCTGAGCACCTACCTGTGCTGCAGGAGCAACAGGAGGGGACCGGGAGGATGCTGCGAAGCAACCCTGCTGCGCAAGTGCAAAGCTGCTGTTGGAAAATGGGGCAAAACCAGCTGGTTTTGGGTGCCCTGGGGACGTGAGCACAGGTATCTGTGCCCTTTAGGGGTGCCAGCTTTGACGCAGTGGGCTCAGCAATATTGAACCCCTCCAGGCAACCCCATGTCTCATCTCTTCCACGTTCTCCTTTTGAAGCTTTGTTCTTCCCTCTCATTTCTTCTTCTATTTTTTTTTTCCCTTCTCTCGGGCCAAACCCTTTTGCCAACATGTTTCCTGCTTGCAAATGAGAGCAAAAAGGAGGTTTGGGGGAGAGGAGCGATCATATGGACATTTCTGTGCCTCTGATAAAGGGATGGGGGGTGCTGGCAGCTCTGTCAAATCCGCGGCTGATGGTTTTGTGATGTGGGTTGTGTAATGTCCCATCTGGGAGCGAGCCGAGTCCAAACCCACCCACTCACATATTTTCCAGAGATGTGTTACTGCACATATGTTCAGAGGACAGGAGAAACCTGTTAAAGAGATAACCTCGCCGCATCCCAACGCCATCCTCCTCCCAGGTCTGCTCCGCTTGCGGGATCCTTATGCTGCTCTCGGCCCTGTGGCCAGGGAGACAGACAAGTCTTGCCAGAAAAAGAGAAGGGAAAGTGCTCGCTGGCGTCTGGCCCGCATTAACACTGTGTCAAAGCCCTGAAGTTGCTCGAGATCGGCTGTATAGGGAGAAAAGTGGGGTGACGTGAGGGCTCCACACTGGGTGCAGCAAGTGGGTCCCTGCAGCAGGTTGTCAGGAGGGTGGCAATAGCTGCTTGCATGCTGGTTCTTGGCACTGAGGGCCAGATCCTGCCCTCTTAGATCGCATTTGCCGGTTTTATACCCTTATCCTTGAGAAAATGACATATGGGAAAGAAGAAAGGCTGTAAGGTAATGAAGGGCTCGCAGCAATGCACTACCTCCATTTTGCATGGGGGAAATGGTCTATCGATGGGCTCGGCCCAACGCCATGAGGCTGAATAGCAAACAGGCTATTACTAATTATCTGTTGGAGCAACGTCTCTCAGGTCTGGACTAAAACCTCCTTGCCATAAACGCTATCCAAGCACAGCAAGGAACAACACATATTCCCCCAAAGCCTTGGAAAAACCCTCCATTTTCTTGAGATCCTCAGCCGAGATTGATAAATCCCAGTTTCCAGCAGCCTTTTGCCCCTACCTCCCTCCAGTTAGGCAATGTAGCGACTCCCCCAGGACATGATAACAGCCTGAAAATATTTAAGGGATGTAAACAACAGGAGGGAAAACATCAGGGCATTGCTGAGAGCAAGCTCTGCCGAATGTACAGGGGATCGGAGGAGCCCCACGGGGGGAATGGGTATGGCAGGGCTGACATCTCAGATTGTTGTGCTGAAGAGCTGCCATGGATATTTTCCTCCTTGCACATGGATATTTTGCCATGGATATTTTCCTCCTTGCACATGAAGACCTTAACGTGCATGGGTTTGCATGCTCTTCTGCAACCCCTTGATGACCCAGATGCTCTCTTCCGTCAGACATTTTATAAGCTTTACGAGTTTAGGAGCTTAAAGAGTTTTAGGTTCAGAGCTAAAGCTTTCAGTAGACCCAAAACTTTCTCTTCAGAAAAGCTGAGTGTCCAGCGAGGCAGGAAAGATGCAGTGAATGCTTCAGCACGTGGATCACACAGGGTGCTTTAACCTGCTTCCATCCCAGGCTCTGGGTAGTTGAGGTGGTGGCACCTGCCTTGGCCCTATCCAAGAGGTGTCACCCAGCGTGTCCTCAATGCAGTACCTGGGAGTGGCTTGGAAATGGCCCTTGCACGGCCTTGGGGGGGATGCAAGGGCTTGCGGCTGGATAGTCCAGATGGAGCTGGGAAACAAGGGCTTGGCAAGCGATTTTATCACCTCTACTCATCTCAGAGGCCGGCTGCCAGACTGCTCAAAGGTCAGGGAATTAGAGATGGATGTTCGAGGAGTATCGTTTGCATCTCTCACTCTGTTATTATGGAAAAATGTTCCCGTTCATCCATTTCATTTTACACCAGGGTATAGCCTGACTAGCCTGAAGTTGGCAGTGACCTCTTCTTGGAGCGCCAAGACTCTTTTGCACACATGCAATAAAATAAATCACTTGAGCTAGTTGCATCGCAACTTATTCTCTCTCACACCTCGGCACCAGGAGGCTGGAGCCAAAAAGCCATCGCGGTGGGGTGCTCAACCTGTGAGCCTTTGGCCGTGCGTGGTTTTTGTGCCTCCAAGGATTTTATAGCCTCTTTGCTACAGACCGTTAGAAGTCCCCCTGTGCTCTTTCCTTGCTCTTAATTGATGTTAAATCATCCTGAGCTGATCTTTGCAAGCAGAGGATCTGTGGAAGATGCAGGTAATGTAAAAAGCGGGAGGTTGCTTAGGCAAGAGGCTTGGATAACGCAGTTAGGACTAAGCTCCAAGCCACCAGCTTCAGGGATATATTTGTACTTCTGGCCACGCTTAAAGAGGACAATATCAGGCACGTACCAAGCCCTGGCTGCTCCCTCCTGCAATGAGCTTCCATCGGGCAGCCATCCTGAAGTACTTGATCAAAATTTGCTGGTGGCAATCCAAACAAGAGCCTTTGCAGGGTTAAGAAAAGCCAGGGCTTGTCGATGAGGAAGAGCGGAGAGGTTTGTCAAATGGCCCTGGTGCTAGGTGGTACTCCCTCCAGCCGGGGACACGCAGGCGGGTCCGGGCAGAGGCACCCAGCCAGCACAGCCGGTCCCTTTCCAAAGTCAGTTTGGATGCCGTAGGTGTATGCGCTCACATTTATTACTCGCTGGGTTGGAAAGCAGCAGCAGCAGTGGTTTTGCTGTTTGCTTGCTCTGCTGTTGCACGGAGAGCTCTCACCTTGCAGCCTGTCCAGCTATCCTGGCAGTGATGCTCAGGGAAGGACCAGGACTCCACAAACCCCAGCTCAGCGAGTTAAACTGTGCTGATCACCAGTGACAGATCGTATCTGTCTTCAGGAGATGATGTTAATGACTTTAATCAACCAGCAGAGGAGCAAATTCCTGGTGGGCACTGGCAATGCAGCCAGGACCCACTAGGGCTCACAGGCACTTGGATGCCCTGGCGTTATGTGGCTGCAATAGAAAATAACACCCAGTTTTTCTGAAATCATTCTTTTTCATCATGATAGCTTCAAGGATACAATAATACAGGACAGAAGACGATGTGCTGGGATACTGGGTCCCATCCTTTCTATTGCGGGTAAACCCAGTACGTAATAAATTTATCATGGTCCACACAGCCAGTACTTAAAGCTCCTGATTTCCCATAACAAGGCCAGATACTCACCCATTTTTCCAGGATAGCACATTTGAGCCGCTTCCCTTCAGCTATCACTCATAAGCTCCCTGACCCACCCCTGCATTAACCCAGTTCATCAGGGGCTTAGCATCCCCCATCCACCTTTGCACTAGCATCCCAAAGGTCCGCACCTCAAGTAACTCCTTGGCTTGCTTTGGAAATCCATCAATCCTTACTTTTTGGAGCCCCGTTCCAAACATCCAGCCTCAGATATTTCTGGCTTGCTGGAAGAAGAGCAAGAGTACCTATTAATAAAATGGTTTCAATGCTTTTTCAACAGCATCAATATGAGTTAGCAGAACATTTTCACATCTTGTGCTGCAGAGAGCAGGGACTTTCTGCAGAGGAAGGCAGTGTCCTTGGATGTGCAGATGTTCTGGGGCTCTCTGCTATGCTAATAGCGCATGAAAGCAGCTTATTAGCATGCAGTGGGTAACTGCAAATCTGGGATTTGTTCACTTAGCCGCCTCTTAATACATAGATATCTGGTTTGTGGGTTTGCATTAGGCATTCTTTGCATGCGCCTTGAATATATGCAGAAATGTGCTCATGCAGGCTTTGATGTCCGCAATATTTAACATCATCTGTTTTCCGATCAACTTGTCTTCTGAGCTCAGGATTTCATTCGGGGATACTTCTGCCTGATGCCTACAATTCTTCCGACTTTGTGCAACATCTGGGGAGTTTAACACATGCTCAGGAGGGCAGCACGCTATTAATTGGACATTAAGTGGTGGGCCATGTCTGAGGCCATTGCACGTTGTATTAATTACTGAATGGCTAATAACAACCTTCTGCCCCTGGTATTTATAGAATAATAAAATCTGTCCATGACACTGGCCTCACATCTGGTGAAACTGGCAAACACATTTTCATTTACCTCCCTTTCTCGAGCGTGCTAATAGCTTTCAGATTTCCAGGGGGACAACTGGAGATCTTAGAGTCTTACGGACACATTGCTAATGGCTCCGGAGTGAAGGGCGAGCTGAGATTTGCACTTCAAACAGGACCGAACCCCTCTATTCCTCCCCTTGCCCAATGTGGTATCGTGGCTCCAGGATAAAAAGCTGGGATTTTGGTGTGCTTTACTGAACGAGATGTTTACAAACACCGCAGCTCAGGTTTTGAAACTTTTCAAAAAAGTTTCACAAAATAAAAGCATCCCTGTAACCGTCAGTATTTGTAACACCCATGTGAGGGATGCTGAGTGCCATCTCCACAGGTGCTGGGAATGGGTGGCATGGGTCTATCTAAGGCAGATATCGCCCTTTCCCTCTGTAAGGAAGATTTGGGAGGAGAAGTGCTTTCAGGAAGGGCTAAAAGGGGATGCTATGCTATTTAGGAGAGAGCTTCTTGTTTTAGGAAAAGCCGGACCAGGCTCTACCTTGTACGGGGCTCTGCTCTAACCTACGAAGGCTGAGAAGCAGAATTAGGGGTGGCTGCAGGTAACTGCAAGGCTGATGTTGCTTTCTGATCTGCAGGGCAGGCTCTCAGGCAGGGGCTGAAGGATGCTGCTCTGCAAGAGGAGGGGAGCAGGGCCAGGGCAGGCTGCTGAGCTTGGGCATCTTGTCTGCTCCAAAAGAGAGACTGGAGAAGGAGCTGTAGTGGGGAAACTCAATCTACCCCCTCCCGTCCTTGAAATTAGTTGCTGCAGATGTGGGCGGTCTCCTAGAGTGTATTCCTGGCTTGAGCAACTTTGAAACCTCCCCTTAAAGCAACTGCTGAGGCACTTGTCCCATGCCCAGCATGCTGCTTTCCTCCCGTGTTGGTTTTTAAAGGCGTTCAAGCAAAGGCGTAAAGCGAATCCCAAATAAGTGGGCATTTCTGTGCTAACGGCAAACTGGGGAAAATTGCTCCAGCGATGCTTAGATGGTATCTTTAACCTAAATGAGTAGGGACCACTTATGGGAAGGTAGGCACAGGGTTATCAGATGGTAACATTAACACAATGTTATCAGGTCAAATATTACAAACTGGACCAGTTTTGTCCTGAGGTTGATCCTATCATGCAGAAACCGCAAGGAAATGGCAATCCCTGGGGCAGTGCATCATTTGCTGCAGTTTTCTGTTATAGTTGCATTCCTCCGGAGCAGTCTTGCTGGCTCAGAGAGCCTGAACTGCCCATCTCCAGGCTCCCAAATAACCTGAAAGCAATGGGGTTGGAGAACTGTGGTACAGTTACAGGATATTTGCCTATACCCCTGCAAGGACTTAGTTGGCCAAAGGGCTGCTCTTCTCTAAAGCTTTTGGGGAAAATCTGCTGTGGGATTTGTTTTTGTACTTGCAGGGGCAGTGGGGGATAGGTTAAGGATGGGGAGTTCAAGAATAGGCAGCAAAACTGCTCATTACTCAGGAGATCGCTAATAATGTCTGATCTGTCCAAGCTGCTCCACGCACATAGCTGGGAGGATGCATCCTGCCGTCTTCCCCCCCTCTCCTCCCTCAGACAACCGCTGTTCTCCGAGATAGAGCCCCGGTTTGTCTCTGTTACAGCTCCGCACGAGCCTCACTGGCCTGGAGGAAGTTATATCACCCTCCAGGAATTGCTCGGCGAAGGCGACGTGCTGAAGGTATGTGCTGGTCGTAATCGGCTTTGGCGGTGGGCCAGAGTGTCCGTCCCGTCGTCCTCCCTCCCCCCTGGTTATCAAAGACTCTCTGTCTTATCGCCAGTCGGGAGGGCATGATGTCATTCAGACACCAAAGCAGGAGCCACGGGAAAATCGAGCGTTTCTATAATCCCCTCATCTTAGTTGAAATCCAGCGGTTCCTAGGAAAAGGCTTCCCATGGCCCTTCATAGGGTCTTATTATTGGAGAAGTGGCCAGAAATAGCCTCCCTGTTGCTGCTCATAAGCACGAAGGTCACTGAGATGGGCTGAGCCCCTCCACCAGGGAAGGGAAACGGTTCCCAACGAGAGCCTGCAGCTCTGGGTTTCCCTGGGTCGGCATGTGCTGCTATCAGTCTTGGGTTTTGCTTGAAGTCTTGAGTATTCACCTGGAGGAAGTGGTGAAAAGCTTTACGTTGCAAAAGGAAGTGTCCAAATTAAGTCAAAAAGCCTTCTGAAAATGTAGCACAGTCCATCCAACGGTGTGAGAAGGCTGCATGATGACTCTCCTCCCTTGTGCCTTGGCCTGATGAGAACTTTATTTTTGCTTGCAGGAAGCTCATGAGCTTGAAGCCCACCAAGGAAGACCACGGTACACTGTACAAGGTGGCCAACTTCTTCTTGACCACTGCAATGATGGCTTTTTGAGGAAAATGAAACATCTTCTGGCCACCTCCAAGCATCTCACACGTTTCATGCCCCATACCCTGGTGAGCAGCAGGATGAGGTTCCCATGGGGCATCAGGGAGCACTTTACACCAACACTGGTCCTTTGAGGCTTCTTGTCTAAAATCCCCTTTCATCTGATCCCCTCCCCAGTGCCTCCCCCCACACTTGTCACCACTTCTTCTCCCCGCTCTGGAGACATCTGCTTTGCCTGTGTCCTCTAGAAATGCTGAGGGGAGGGCAAGCTCGTTGGGAGAAATGTCATAGTTCTCGCTGCCTTTAAACAATAACTTCTGAAAACATCTGAAACAGACATAATTCTCCTTTTCAAGAACCCTATCTGAGCAGCTCCCCAAATGCTTGGCTCTGGCTTCAAAGTTGGCGTTTAGCTATAAATAAATAGGATTTCATTAAAAAAAAAAAAGAAAGGAGAGAAATTAGCCAAAAAAACTTATACAAGCAGAAGCTTAACCAATGCCAGATAATGGGGCAATATGGATTTTTATTTTTATCCACATGGGTCCATGTGCTCTTTATCTCCCACTGTAATTTATCCTTATAAATTAGGTTCATGATATTAAAATAACATTATAGCCTTTACCTACCACAGAGAAAGGCAGTGGAGTTTCATCAAGTGCTTTGAGATCCTTAGATGAAAGGGACAACGACCTTGACCAAAGAGCCTATTGCTGATAGTTAAATGCATGCAAGCACTGCTGAGTAGGGAGAACGTATTTAAAGATGAACCTTAATTGGTCCTTAATTGGCAGATTTGTACCCATTAGGCTGATGTAAGGTAAGAGAGTCTACAGTTACTGCTAACGTCTGTCCTGACGCTGAGTTTTAGGCTCCCTTCCAGAATAACTATATGGTCAATCTTACCATCTGATGGCGTGGTCTCTTTTTCTCCCCGTGCCTTACCAGCGTGGCACCTTTGCCCACGCTTTGCCCACGTGCCTGGAAGCTTATTCCCACCCCAAGGGCTCACAAGGGTTGTACAAGCTGCACAAACCATTCTCCACCTTCTCTTGTATCACCTCTTCTCTTGTATTGTTTAAATCATGCCCATCCAGGACCTTAAATCACTACGGTGTTATGGAAAAAGTTAACTTGAGCTACTCACCATGCCCAAATGATTGTCCAAGCTCCGTGGTTGGGAATTGTCCTCCCCACCTGTCCGAGGCAACCCTCTTGTCCAAGTTGGTCTGGTCATCCAGTGGGAACTTTCATTTTTTTTAAGCAAGAATCTTTTGGAGTTGGGCCAGGATACACAGGAGCCAACGCTGCTGAGTCAGAGAAAAGCACAGGGGTTGCAAAGTCAAACCCTCAAACCTACAAATGGCCATGGAGCCTGACTCTGTCATTTGAATTTCCCCTCTCCTAGGCTTTTCTGGGAGTCTGGGGCTGCGTTTCCCTCCTGTTCAAGGGGTTTCTTGACTTGCTATCTGCTTTTGTGGATGTGGCACCAGCAGCATTTGGTTTTTCTGCTCCATACGCAGGCTGAGTTTGCTGCTGCTTTCTCCAAGCCTAAATTTCCTCTACCTTTAACATTCCCCAAGGTCTTTGATGCAATGGAGTACTTGTTTCTGACTGTTTGCAACACAGACGCATTAGGCTGGGATTTTCCCTTCTCAGTCATCTTTCTGATGTCTTTGTCTGAGATGCATCTTTGACTCTAACTTTTACCCATCAACGGTGAGAATTCAGATTCAAATATGAAATGGATGTTTCCCTGATGGATTTACACTGCTTGACCCTATTGATTGACCCTGGTGCTTGACCTTATTGATTTCAACAGGGGAGCTGCAGACCTTGTGCTAGAAATACTCACACCTTCAAATGGAGTTTGAAAGTTGGGTTTTTCCATGACAGCGTCCAACCCAAGGAAGCAGGAGACCCCACACTTTACCCTTTCCACCTGGAGATAGCCGGCATATTGCTGCACGGTGCCGTGTGAGCCAACTGTTTCCAGTTCGGCCTCTGATCTCTTCCGAACCTGGGGAAACCCTGGGGATTTTGACCCTGTCCAGATGCCCGTGTGAAACACGTCCACCACTTTCTCCCGTGTTGGCTCCTGAGGAAAGATATAAGTAGTTCCCAACTGCAAACACAGCTTGGGCTATTAATATCCAAACCATGGAGATGTGAATGATGTTCTCTAGAAGATGGGCTCTTTGCAAACCTGTACAGCAAGCAGTACATGGGCTTGCTGCCTAAAATAGGTGCCCTGTTTACCTTTCTTCCTCTTATTCCCCAAACTTTAGTGCATTGTGGTACCGGAAAGACTAAGTATGGACTCTGTGGTGTGGTGCTTAAAGTAGCATCAAATGGTGTTTGAAAGAAGAGCCCCGGAGGAAGAGCATCGCTAGACAGTGGGGATTTCCAGTGACTCATATCTAGTACCAGAAATGCTTTAAGATGTTGAGGAAAAGGGAGACGAAGTGTGCTGGGCTGGTTTTTACCTGCAGCCACCTGCTTATCAGAAGTGCCTGGGGTAGTTTTTTGGTTTTTCTCTGTAAAAAAGTGCTTTTTCTTCGAGTGCACTGCAGATGTGGCTGTGAAACCCCCGGGAGCTGCGTAACATGCCTGGCCAAAAGTGACTCCTGATGTCAAAAGCTTGCTCAGAGCTTTGCCCTTCCATAAGCTTCTGCCTCCTGCAGCACCCCAAAGGGGAAACAAGAAATGGGTCAAGGTGGGCAAAGAAATAGTCTGCATTCCCTCCTCTGCACAGCAAGCATTTTTCATCTTTGCTTAACCCCCCCGAGTCTCCTGTTCAGCAAAGAAATCATGTTTTCTTTACCAGAAAAATACAGTTCCCTCCATTTAATTTAATTAGAGCTGCCTTTGACCGTGGCCTTCAGACCTGGAAGATGAGTGCCACATGCCGTGTGTTGCTCCTAACCCCAGCAGCTCCCCTGCCTCCTCGGGGACTCTGTGCAGGACAGACACGAGATCAGTGCCTGAGAATGCCTCGTCCAGCCTGAGTGCATGGAGATAAGAGATAAAAATACGTCTGCCTTAGGTATGTGCCTGCTTTCCTCTGCTGCTGGAGCTAATAATGTGATTTTTGCTGGACAGCAGTCTGTCAGCGCCACCTCTTGGTCCATGGCCCGCTGGCTGTGCTCATCCCACCACCGTGGGCATCTCCATCCCACCACCGTGGGCATCTCCATCCCACCACCGTGAGCATCTCCATCCCACCACCATGAGCATCTCCATCCCACCACCATGGGCATCCCAATCCCATCGCTGCAGGCATCCCTATCCCACTGCTGTGAGCATCCCACCACCGCACGGATGCTTCCCTCCTCAATACGGTTTCCCCGGAGGGTTCAGGCTCAGGGTATGACAATATACCTGAGGTCTGCAAAGCATTAACGTGAGGATATTCTCAGATATATGAGCTCATCGGGGAAGCAGGCCAGACACATTTGTTACCGGGAGAGAAACTACTTCTTGCCCTGACCCACTTCTAACTTGCTTTGTCTTTATGGTTATCTATCAGCACCTTCCTTACTCATTTGGAATAGTTGCTTAACTGCTGTTGTTGACCACCTTCTCCCCTGTATCCTCAGCAGCTGCTGTAGGACCTGGCACGTCAGGGAGAAAGGGGAATTTTTCTCCAAAGAGTCTGTTCTCTCTTGATTCCACAACATTAAGAAATAACAGTTATTTCCAGGCAAATTAGTTTGCCTTGTCATCGGTGGAGATTTTGGCAAAAACTGAAGATCTTTGTGGTTTTTCTTGTTTCTCTGAAGGAAAAGACTCTATGAAAATCGAGGCCAGGCTGCTGTAGGAAAACGGAAAGGGCTCAGTGCAGTGAGACTCTGCCTGGCATCATTGGTGTACGGGCAGAGCTATTTTCCTGCAAGGACTGAGCAAAGCCGCTTTGGTGCAGAAAAACCTCAAAAGACACCGGAGTTTGATCTCTTGCTGACATCTAATCCACGAGCTTGTGAAGCTTCTCCTCCCCACCAGGGCGTTGCTCCCAGTAGATGCTCTGTTTACTCCCCATAGACTTTGGGAGAGGAAGAAAAGCTTGGATCCCCCAAAATGTTTGAGAAGCAAAGGAGATGCTGGCAGCTCTTGGACTGCAGTGATGCCCAGAGATGGAAGAAGGATGCAAACCCTTTTGAGTTACAGTTTCACGCCTGTGCAGTTATGGAGAAAAATAACAAGAAAGCAAAAACATGGAAAAAACTTGGCAGGCTGTGCTGAAACACAGAAACTTCTCAATTTACCCCCAAGTTTATGATCTCCTCGAGCAGAGTAAGAAACCTCCCTAGGTCTGTGGTCCATAACTGATGGAAAGAAGAATTATTTTCATCCATGAAATCAAGGAAATGCAGTCAGACAACAGAATACATCAGCAAGGGCTCAGGGATATAAAAATATCACGAAGATGGCTACGGGAATGGATTAATTGCTCAGATTTTAAGTCAACCCTGTCTTTTTGGAGATTTCATTTCTTCCTTATTCTTTTTCCTTCCTTCGTTCCTGTCTTCTGCATTTTTCTTTTCTAATTTTAATGGAGACTGAGCACGGCAAAGGGAGGAAAGGGGCAAGGGCAAAAAGCTAGTGGGGGTGCAGAGGTTAATTTTTTAATGAATTTGGCTAATGGGAAAGATGCCTTGGAGAAGATCGCTCGATGGCAATTTAAAGGCAGTTTCAAAAGCCAATTAAAGCATTTTCCAACTCTTTCACCCGTGGCTCTTTTAAATGCTTTTCCGAACTCTGCTTGCTCAAGTTTGGCTTTCATGGCAGGAAAACAGACTCAAACCAGGGAGAGCACCAGGAAAGCAAGTGTGTGCCCACCGACACAACATGCATTTTGGCATCGTTTCTTCCAGGAAGTCATCCCCCGCCTTCCCAAAATAACCAAATAAATAAAATTTGCAGAAAATAGCAATAAAGAACAAAGGGGAAGCCCTCTCTTGCTTCATAACCATCTCCTCCCCTCCTTGGTGGGACCCAAAGGATAGGATTATCCCATTTCAGCAGAACTGGAGGTGTCGACATGTCCTGGAGGATGCACAAGGAGGGGAAGAAGTCAGCCGGCTCGTGGCTCTTGAACTTCTCTAAGCTGCCACTAAATTAACTTTCAACCAGACTTGGGGACCTCACAAAGCATGTGGAGGGATGTGGTAAAAAGGCTTTCCCTGTGTGCATTTGGGATTAGCAGCTGAGCCTTTGGTGGTTTCGCCTCTGCAGGGGAGGTTATGACTCCACCAGCTTGTGCAAAGCTTCAGCTGCTTCGTGTCCTGGTTATAAGAGTTAGCAAACTCTTAAAAATGGGACTCTGATGGTTCAAGTGCCCAAAATACCTGCAGAGTTGGGGTTTTTGAGGACTAACGCTTTAGTCTTTGGGCTATGAGGGCTGGGAAATGAGCCATAGCACACACCCACGTGTGTGCACACCATGTATTCATTCATTGAGATAGAGAGAGAGAGATATTTCACATCTGTGTGCGTAACTCCTGTTTCCTGGGGTTGTAACTGCACCTGAAGAGAGATGCTACTTACCACCATCCTCAGAAACAGACCGTTCTTTGAACACCTGAGAAAACAAAAAGGAAAAAGGCTTTGAGATGGGTGGATGGATGGATGGATGGATGGATGCCGGAGCCATCTGCCTCCAGCCTGTGATGGTGCAGCAGCGAAGCAAGGGTAGATCCGAACAAACCTGGCAATCGAAGCTGCCTTCTGAGATCCTAAACGGGTCTGCTGGTGCCGAAAATCTACCTGGGCAGGCAAATTGTTCCCCTGAGAAACCTCACACAGCACCCTGACTCTACGCTCTCCGGGTGGCTTATAGATTTCAAAGGAAGGTTATGGCTTTACATGACCATCTATGCATTTAGTATAACACACATCTGACTCAGGATAGGAATCAGCATGCTCTGCGATAGAAAGAATTACAGTTTTCTTGGGATTTCAACTCTTTTTTTTAAACATACTTACCAAAATGATTCTCTGGCAGATAATGAACTCCTGTGCAAAGCACGTGTTTGGTGCTAAAGTATTTTTGGCAAATCAGGGTGGATTTGAAAGCCCGTGCACTGCTTCATTCTTTCCTCTTGGAAAGAGGAACAGGTCCAAACCCGACCAATTGAGCAGCTGCCTTTAGTAGTTATGACAGTTAATGTTTTTGACAGGGCAAAGCCATCTGGGTTAAAGAATACAGAGAACCTGCAGACAGAAATGTAGGGAAAAGGGTTCGGAGTAGAGACCCGGGCTTGTATAAAGCAATACCTGAGGTCAGCGGTGATATCCTGCAGGATTGAAATGCTCTGAGCCAGCTCCCAGGAGACCTTAACATTAAACGTGAAAAACATACGATGATCAACAAGGTGCAGAAGGCTGGGGAGCGGAGGGAGCATCCCAAGAGGAATAAAACAAAGGTTAAAAGCAAAAAGCGAGGGTTCATTTCAGGATGTTCCTAAAGCAATAGGTTGTATTTTGCATTCCCAAACCCGTAGGAGTTTTTAAAGCTAGAGGATGGGATATCATGCATTTTGATGGTTTTGTATTATTTTGTTCTGGAGCTCTAGGCTTGAGCCCAGGAGCTGTCTCTGGATGGCGGCTTGTGGTTTGCTGAGCTGAGATACAGAGCTCTCTGCTTTCTTGTGATCTCAGCTGCGTAGTTCATAACCGGGAGAATCCTCTTGAATATAGACTAACAAAAAAATTCTAATTAATTGGAAGATAAATGAACAAGCTGTTTTGAACCAGCTGGAGACACAGTCCCTTGCGTTACAAAGTCAGCACTTTCTCCCAAACTTCTACTTTAGGCTCTTTTTAATTTGCAATGGCACATATCGTTACTTTTCTTTTTTCCCAGTCACAAAGACAATGTGTATGGATGGGGTCAGGTTCAAAAAGTGAGAGAAAGAGATTGTGGAAGGAAAAAAAACCAAGAGAGGAGGACCTCCAGGAACTGAACTCAGCACTGACCTGGAGCACGTAGCTAACCCTTTCTTTGCTTAATTTAGACCAAGCGTAGGTGTATTCCAGGGAAATATTTGGATCCCTAATTACGAGTAATGATGTAAAAGGAAGTGCAGGCATAGTGAAAATGGATCAGAAAAGAATTAATTGACTAATATGGGTGCTCAGAGTGCAGGCTTTAAGCTATTTCTGTCCCTCCTTGGGCTGGAGTGACGCCAGGGTAACTCAATGGGCTGTGCGTGGGGCAGGGAGCAGACGGCCCCGTTGCACCCTGTGCACCCCCAGTGCCAAAGCCACTAGGGCTGGTCTCATTCCCAGGCCTTTTTTCCACGCGGATTCCGTTCAGCCTCTAGCCCTCAGACCCTCCAGCGAGCACTAGTAGGAAAAAAGTGAACTTCCTATAGAAAATCATAACTTTGTCCTCAAAAAGGGTGGAGAGCTGAAGCTTGAGACAATTCAGCAGCCACAAGTCGGGGTACATCAGCGGGGTGCCGGGGGACCCACGCAGGAATAAATACCGGAGAATCACTGCTCCCAAAATGATCCTTTATTTGTTGGCTGCTCAACGCAACCGCTGACCTCAGAGCGCTAATAATCCTGAAGGGCTCTGGAGGCTTTTTAGCCTGTGCATTTTAATGTAATAAGCTTTGGCATCTAAAATGTTTTTTTCCCTTTTGGTTTCTCCTTTGGGCTTGAAAACAACAGGGTCAGATGAGTCTCTGAGCAAAGGGACGAAGACAACCCTTCCTTTAATGCGCAGAATTATATCATCAGCGGCCAGAGGTCACATCCTGCTGTCTTCTTAAAGATAACTCCAGCCCCCTCTCTATTTCCCTGGTCCCTTATAAACCTGGCTCGACCCGTACCCCGTAGCAGCAAGGCTACACAGCGCAACATCTTGGATTAGTTATGAGCTTTTCAGATGAGCTCCAACTCATATTTCATATCATTCCCCCCAGCCATAAGATTTGAATTTGTCACATTTACTGGAGACTAAAGTACAAACATGTTTTATTCATTATCTGTCCTCTTCTCCACAACAAGCACCTGCAAAACATTTCGGCTCTAGACCGGATCAACAAGGCTTCATTAGGCATGACACTTTCTCCCTGGCTTGGATGATGAAGTTACATTTTATCCCTGCACTTCTAGGCTGTGAAATTGCCTGGAGATCATTACCTTGGAAGAAAGCAGACTCCCAAGACCTCGCGACCGAGGTGGGGAAAAAGGGATTGAGGTAATTACGCAGCCCAGATCGTTGTGAGCTGAGGGACATGGAGTTCTTTTAGCCTTGTAGCATCCAGAACAAAGCACGGTCCTGCTTTATCAACAGGGGAACGGAGGAGCAGAGCTCTTTCATTCTCATATAGGGAGTTCGCAAGCTGTTGGGAGCAGAGAGCCTCTATTATCTTTATTTTAACCAGTAGTCGATATCGGAGCAGTGGTTCAAAGCTCCTTGCCGGCTCCTTGCCTTTCCTTCTCGCTGACTCTTCTCTCTTGGCCAATGAATATTTATTGGATGCAAAACAGAAAAGCTTCACCAGGAGAGGCAGAGAAGCTGTTTTCCCTGCAAAATTCAGCAGCTCAGGGGGAGTCTTGGAAGTAAGGGAGGAAGAAGTCCCTCCTCTGAATCAGGCACAGTTGAGGTTTAGGTGCTGCTTGTCAAGCTTAAATAGTTAAGAAAAGTATTTGTGAATGATCTCCAGTCCCACGATGTCTTGGGCAGAGCGTGCTGCTTGGACCACGAACTTCACTTCTCTGCCTTTTGGCTACTTTTTTGCCCACTGCTAAGCTTACCTAGACCCCACATCTCTCCCTGCCAGCCTCCCCTGGGGACTGAATTGCTGCCAGCAAACGGGTTCCCAAATACTCCCAGGTCACAGGGTTTTATTCCTTTACATGGATCGCATTTAACGCCGTGTTGCTTTTTGCTTGCTGCCCTGCGTATCTGCGCCCCAGGAGTCTTCGTTACATTGCTTTCCTTTTAATTATCTTCATAAACCTACAGTTTTTCTCTCCTCGCCTTCCCTCTTTCATTTCCCAAGTCTTTAATCACTTGTTTTCCTTCCATCCCTTCTTGAGTTTTCTGACATGTGCAATAAAAAGACCAGTAAAATATTCATGAAGAAACACTGATCTAGGATCGCTGAGATCCCACCGATGAGATGCCTGTTGCTATGTTATTAAAAGATACCACCAATAAAGCAATATATTGTGACGAGCTAATGGCCTACCGCTATTTGAGAGGGGCCAGGGAGATGCAAACTCTGACTTCTGAAGCTCTTTATATTTAACATTACAGCAGTTACCGGTTAAAACAATCAAACAAAACAGCAGGTAAAGACATCCCCATGCCACATTGGTTGGTGGCAAAGCAGTGGCATATATTTATTCAGAAGCGAGCTTTGAAGTCTCAAAATTTCACTTTTGGGGGGTAAAAGCATGAAATATTCCCAAGAACTGCTACACTTCGCAGCCAAAAGCCTTTAGCTAGGGAATGGAGCGTAACGGGGATGCAAGGGCCAGGCTGCACAGATGCCTTTGGCATGTGTAACCTTATCTCAAGGGCTTCCACAGCTTTTTACGAAGGACCATTTCTTTCTCCATTTTCACACCTCTGCGTGGTGATTTTTTCAAGTGGTTCCCGATCCTTGCAGTGCTGAAGGCAGGGATTAAAGGAGAGAAAACTGTTGAATAATCTCTTTGAAAAATGCCACAAGATTTGTCGCATCAATTATTCAGCATCCGGGCACAACCGGCTCTGGGTAGAAGGTGCCGCCAACCCAAAATACCCTTTTCTGTGCAGTTTCAGAGCTGGAAAGGGTCATTCCAGGGGGAAAAAGAAAACACTTTGGCATTGTCCGAAAGCGCCTTTATGTTTTTCCTAATGCTGCCAGGAAAAATAGTTGGTCAGATCCTGGCTGAGGAATGGAAGGCAGAGATTTATCCATGCGCCGGCAGAGAGGGAGGATCCCCACTGGATTGGGTAGCCAAAAGCTATTCCCCTCCACCTCGCATGAGCATCATCCTAATTTCCAAATAAGATGGGCAGAGAAGGACCACAGGAGGAGCTGGACCCATCCCTTTTCGCCGTGCCCTTGAGCCAGCGTAGCATAGCGCACGTTTTTGCGGGAAATAGGTGAGTTTTCAAGCTGGTGAGGAGGGGAAACAGCCTTTCATCCTTTCGCCTGCCTTCCTCATCGCTAACCTGCCTGCACACAACCGGCTTTGTCATTGTGCAGCTCCGAATGGTGTTTTGCCAGGTTAAATATCAGCCCAGCGGCCAGACCTCTGATTAGGCGGGTCCCTGGGGCCATCGCTGAATTTTGCTTTTAACCCCTCGTTCCTCCCTGCCCTTCCCTCCTCATCCCCTGGCGAGGCCTCCCTACCCTTTCCTGTTATTGTCCTGCCTGCCTCTGATAAGATTAAATACGTGCCCTTCAAAAAAAAGGCCTTTTTTTTCCCTCCCCGTACCTTATTGTTCTTCAAAGAGTTGGGGAAGACAAGATCCTGCTCCTAACTCCCGCTAAGAAAAGCCCGTGATCTATGAGGCTGAATAAATAACCCCGAGTCCCTGCGGTGCGTGAGAGCAGCGTTCGCCTCGGTAATTGAAATGTGTTAACGCAGAGACCTTGGGTTTTGCTTTTCTAATTCAATGCCAGGTTGTGAGGGACCTTTTTTCCTTTCTATTTTTTCTTTCTCCTTTTTTTCTTTCTATTTTTTCCTTTCTATTTTTTCTATTTTTTATCTTTTTTACCTTTTTTCCTTCTATTTTTTCTTTCTCTTTTTTCTCTTTTTTCTCTTTTTTCTGTTTTTCCTTTCTATTTTTTCTATTTTTCTATTTTTTCTATTTTTTCTATTTTTTCTATTTTTTTCTTTCCATTTTTTTCTTTCTATTTTTTGGCCTTTCTATTTTTTTTCCCTTCTATTTTTTTTTTTCCCCCCTATGAAAAGTGAACCGACACTCGGCAGGCCGCCTGCAAACTATTTGCCCTGCGAAGCCCTTTGATTCTGATGATGCCGAAGGTTTATGATGACTCGGGTGGGGGGGGGGTTATATATGCGTTATGCTTTTTCCTCGAAGCTGTATCTGGAAAACACATACCTACAGCAAATATATGGAGATGCTTTGCATTTTCACTAAAACATCCCTGACAGGGCTGGCTGGCAGAGGAGGAAGAAAAAAATCCTTGAATGAGCCCCAGGGGACCCAAAGGGATGAGAATTCGCTTTGGTTTAATAGGAGGTTGATGGTGAAACACGGTTTTGTTTGCCAGGGCTTTGGGATCGCTGTAGGGAAAGGGACCGCTTGGGTGGAGGTATGAGTTTATTTATAGGGCTGTTTCCTACGGGCTTCAGTTGAGATGATGGCATGGCTGTGCCAAGCAAAGGAAGCACATTTACATAGATATAAGTATTAAAAAAAAAATAAGGTTTTCACCCTAAAAAGAGGAGACAGGTGCAGGTCGGGATCTGGCAAACGTTATTTTCCCCGTTCTGCAGTGGAAAAGCCCAAAGCACAGCGAGCTCCTCGCCTTGGGCCAGCGCTGGATCTCGTGCATCCTGCTGCAATCCGGGGAGCCGGGTCTCTCCCCCAAGAGATGACAGAAAGCAACCCCCGAATTTAATATTGGCACATCACACGACCCCCTAAATCCATTTTATGGGCATTTTTTTCTTTTTGCGATACCCTCCGCGCAGGCAGGGAGTGGTGCTGGAAACTTCTTGGCTGTTCCGGTTCTCAAAGCCAGGAGTTGGGGTGTGGAGCGGAAAAATATCCCAACGCCAAGGGTCTGGCGTGCCAAGGGCTGGATCTGCCCCCGGTGACAACTGGCACCATCACCATCAGAAGGGCCGAGCATCGTTGGGTGGCCTCGAGGAAAGGGATCAGGGTCCGGCCCTGCCGTTCCCCCCCAAATTTCTCCCCCATAAGGCCTGGTCTCCCCACGGATGGCAATGGGAGCGGTTTCCTTCTTACCTTGGACAAGTTAAATTAGGGTGGAAAAATAATCCTCCGTTATGTTATCATTGAGCTGAAGAGCTAAAAAACTCCTTTTCTTTCCTATTTTTTTGCCTCACCATCGACTCCAGCAGTTCGAGGGACAACGAAGCCGCTTTGGCCTCATCCTGCCTCTCCATTTGGGCAGCGTCCAAAATTTCCCAGCTGAGGCTTGGCTGCACTTGCAGCCCTTGGTGGGTCCTGCCCATCTCCGCAGGGGGCTTGGAGCATCCCCACCTCTTTCAGCCTCGGTTGGCGGGTAATAATTTATCCCCAAATAGTGCCTTGCAGAATAAATCTGAATGCGTCCCTCTCCAAAGAGGCGGCCCACCACTCTGTGCTATAAAACGGATTGGAAATTACAATTACCAGATTGGAAATTACAATTACTGCCCCATAGGAAAGCCCAGCATTTATTGCAGCCCTGCATTGGGAAAGGGGCAAAAGACCCAAACCAGCAAAGCTGCATTTTGTGGAGCAAAATGCCATTTTTTTTCTTTCAAATCACCAAACCGTTTCAAATTGCGTTGATATTTATGGCTGCTCTTGCTGTGTGTGGTGTCCTATAAGCAGAGGTGCCGTATGGAATGCATCTCCCTGGAGGAATTGCGTCTGCTACCCTGCAAATCTTCCTTTCCCCCTTTCCCAAGGCTGGAAAATTTTTCCCTTCTCTGATACCTGCCCAGATCACCATGAATTTCATGACAAGGGAAATTTCCTTTCTCATAAGACAAAGGGTATAACCTCCTCCTCTTGCTGCCGCGTTAAAATCCCCCCTTCCCCAATCAAATACCCCCTTCCCCAATTAACCCATCTCTCCCCCAGCCTGTAGGTAAAAACCCAACCTCTAATACTCCCCAGAGCGTGTCCACGGCTTGACAGCCTTCAATAGGTTAATTTTTCAAAGCAGTAAGCTGATATTTCTGCATAAAATGCACATCTGCAGGGTAAATGCTATTAAGTGTCGGTGAATTATGGTCCCAGAGTACAGAGCACTTGAGCCTTAATGCTACAAGCACCTTAACGTTTTTTTTTGAATGAAGTCGCTGCTAATTGCTTCCATATGATTTCTTTCTTTTTTTTTTTTTTTTTTATATATCCTTAAGTATTTTGTCCGACTATGTACGATGCTACAAATAACAAGCAGGGAAATTACACTTTATTTAAGCTGGGATTAATGCCCACTCGTGGGTGGGTTTTTGCATGGGGTGCTTGGCATGGAGTTGTCCTCACAAGGTAAGGGGTTGCTCTTAGCCCTAAGCCACAAGAGAGCGAAATATGGAAAATTTAAGAGCTTTTCCCCACAAACCAAGGGAGTGAAGTCCCACCTTGATGCCCTGCGCTGTTCCTTAGGCAGAAGCCTGTCTTTAGCCTCTTTTGGTGCCTTCTAGCTCAGTTTTTCTCAATGCAGGACTCAAAAGTGGCTTTTTTCCCCCAAGGTGATGCCATGCTCTCCATCTGCATCCCCATCTGGGTTGTTTCTTCCTCCAAGCGTATCGCATGTAGCCGAGGCTGCTGGAAGCAGGAGCAAAACCTTCCCTGCGAGCAAACGGGAGTAAAAAAAAGGGCTTTTGGGGAGCAAAGCTTGTGGATCTGATGTAGGAAAGGGGGATACAGATCTCCGGAGGATTTGCAGCAGTTTCTGGTCCACAGAGGTGTCTCCAAACCCACAAAAACGGCCGTGCGGGTGATGGCAGGAGCAGGGTGCTGAGCATTTCCCCTCTCATCATCTGGATCCAACCGCTTGCTGCATCAGATCTGAGTAAAAACCCTGGGAAATGGTACTCGGACAGCTCAGCCTGCACCTTGGAGGCCCTAAAACCGTTTGAACATCACCCGAAGTCCCGCCAAAGGGATACTTTTGCATCCAGACTTTCATACGTCCAGCGATGCGCATCTCAGGAGAGCCTTGAATGTAACATTCTGCCTTTTCAAACGGCATAAAATGAACCAAACTTCCCCCCAGAATCTTTCTGAATGGCTTTTTCATTCCTGGGGGAGCAGGAGAGAGAAGCGGTGCAGATCCTTACAGCTTTCCCCTGCAAACGGGGAGGGAAGATCTGCGCTGGGGGTTGCTCTTGGGAAATTCATGCTCTGCCCACTTAGAGCCAGTTGTAACATGAGGATATTGCCTTGCAAAAAAAAAAAAAAGACTTTTTAGGAAAACCGTGGCTCATTAAGGTTTCTGGAACTGGAGAGGTCTGAGTTCAAACACCCTGGCGACTCCGGTGGGAAGGCAGGAGGGCAACGCCATGCAAAGCAGAGCTTTGAAATAAAGCAGAAGGTGCTGGGTGCTGGGACCTCTGATTTACAGCCTGTATTTTTTACGGCCAGGTCTCGGGGGCTTACAGTAGAGCCCCAAAGCAGCAAAATTAGTTCGTATAACGAAAAGCCCACAGGCTGCTGGAGGCTGTTGCTATACATCACCCCTTAATCAAGGCCTAAATCCCTTATTCTGGTCATGCATAGGTGCACCTCCGCTGTCTGTAATGTGATTAACCTCTATACCAGTATAAGAGAGAACAAAATATGCCCCAAAGGATGTGGATAAGGAGATTTTTAGCTCTTGCTGGAGTTCAGGTCAGGTCAGGCTGTCGGTGGGGACTGTGCTGGGTCTCAGATTTACTCCCATCCACGCAGAGCCGGAAGAGCCACGCAGATGGAGAAGACACACGGAGACGTCGGGATCACCGAGCATCTGCGACGCCACAGGAACTGGAAAGAAACCTGAGTGTAGCTGCAAAAGGGGGAGATTGATCCCAAACCAGACCAAATCCGGATTAAAATCTTTCTGAGCACTGCAGCAGTGTCGAAGCGCCTTCCCCTGGGTGGGAAGGTAATCGCACATCCCATGGAAATGCTGACTTTGGGGGGTTTTTTTTGCCATCAAAAACGTCAGAGGAATGGGAACTGCAAAAGGCATTTGCGAACCGAAGCCAGGGAATTTCTTGTGGCTTAATATAAAACAAGCCCTTTCATTCATGAAATGTGTATTTCTGCCAGGACTGGTTTTTCCTCCACCTGTGCTTGTGTCACTTCGAGTTGCAATTCTCTCCCAGAGCGAGTCTGCGTGAATGTATATATATGTATATGTGCCTGAGAGTATGTATGCATGTGACCGCATTTGTATATATTTGTGTCTTAACGGTGATGCAAAACGCTTGAATTTAAAGTGCACGAAGAGTTAAGTCTTTACTATACAGGGAACGTAATTTGAATTAAGGGAAGGAGTTAATTGAAAGCAGAATTGCTCTCCCCGATGAACTCCCCGCGCAGATGTTCCCCGTCTGAACCAGCAGTGCCGGATTCACACCGCGAGCGGATCAGGACCTCGACAGAGGCTGACAAGAGCTGCCTTTGGTTTAGGCCAGGCTTATTTGCTGGAATAAACATGGCCACATAGAAGGCTGCATTGTACGAATTAATTTGCCTTCAGTAATTAGCCAGAAGGAAGCTTCCCCCAACCGGTAAACCTTAGCGGAGAGGGAATTCATTAAACATCCCTGTTTTGCCAAGCAGAGGGCTGATTTTGCATGTCAAAGAAGATTTTATTTTTTAAGGATATTTTCTTTAGTGGTTTTGCCAGGAAAAAATCCATCCATGTCATTTCCAAGCTCCAGCAGCTGAATGCAGCAGAGACGGGAGCTCGGCTTCCCTGGATTTCACTTCTTGTCTTTTAATTCAAGAGATTTATTGACTCTCATGTGATACAATAACTTTCAAAGCAAGGAATGAGGAACTTGAGCCTGATGCTGAACATTGCTCACCGCTGGGGTTTCGCAAAGAAAGGCAGGACCCTCTGCTTTCAAAGCGGAGAACAGAAAGTGCTACATTAGGGACTTTTTTGCCTTTCTCCTCGTCTTTTGCATGGTTTTCAGATCCCTTTTTGAGGAAGGCATGGCGCAGGTGAGAGGCTTTCCATCTGTTCGTGGGCAGCTGGCTGCAAGACCTGAGCTTTCATTTCCCAGTGCAAACCTGGGACTTTCCCAGCGCACTTCTCCTGGTGCTGGTTGCTCGCCTGCTCACCAGTTTTATCCCAAACCATGCACCAGGAGCTGGTTTCACCCCAAACCACGTACCAGGAGCTGACTTCATCCCAAACCATGTACCAGGAGCTGGTTTCACTCCAAACCATGTACCAGGACCTGGTTTCACTCCAAACCATGCACCAGGAGCTGGTTTCACCCCAAACCATGTACCAGGAGCTGGTTTCACCCCAAACCATGTACCAGGAGCTGACTTCATCCCAAACCATGTACCAGGAGCTGGTTTCACTCCAAACCATGTACCAGGAGCTGGCTTCATCCCAAACCATGTACCAGGAGATAGGGCTGGGTCCATGCCCTCCTCTCTTCTTTCTGTAGCGTCCTGGCTATTCCCAGCCAGCTCTACCTGAATTCCCATAGCGAATGAATAAAGCGAGCCCCTCCATCATCATCCTCGCAGAGCGAGGAAGGGCAGCGGCAGGGTTGCAGACACCGGCACTGATATACTGCCTTGGCTCAAGGGATGATGTGTGTGACAGCGAGCGGAAGGGCTGCAGCATCGGGGCTACCTCCTCCTCTGCGGCCGTTTTCTCTGGCCAGGAGCCGCTGGCAGTCCAGTGTCTTGGAGAGGCTGATGGCAACCAGATGGCCCAAAAGCAACAACACGTTCTTGCCTGATGGGGTTGGACCTACAGGCGACTTCATGGTTCATCGGGTGGGTTTGTACGGCTTTCAGAGAGAGCGGGATGCCACCTTTCCCTCTTGGCTACTCCACTAGCTGCTGCTTTGTGCTTACAATACCAGCTCCAAGAATCAGCCCAACCAGAGGCTGGAGAATATTTATTTCATTTTCCTTTACTTCACTCTTTCGCGTTTCTTCTTCAGATCAATTTTCTTGGCCGGCTCTAAAGCCTGATGCTGGTGGTGGCTTCCTCAGAGGCTGTTTTGCCAGCCTGGAGCAAAGGGAGTCTGCAACCGGCGGGCACCTTGCTGCCTCCAAACTTCCCAGCTATCAGAAGATCAAATGCAAGCCTTGGCAGCAAATGATATAAACTGAAACGCGGTCCTTTTTGGGAAGCCCTCACGGCTTGCTCTCGGGCTCTCACGGACCATGCTGTGGGGAGAGGAGGGGGAAATCTGGGGGACCGGCAGGCTTAGCATCGGGACTGCCCCCAAATCCTGTCCTCCGGGAGGCTGGTGGGCTGACCTCGGTGGAGGGGCTGTTTGCCACCACCCCTCCATCTCTTTTGAGAAGCACTATGGGGGGAATAAATAATATGTTGCTTGACAGGAGGTCGAGGCAGGTCACTCTCCGGGACCTTTAGGGATGTGTTTGCCCGGGCAGCTCCAGCTGGAGCCGAGCCAAAGGCAACAGCAGGACCCCATCCCATCCACGGTGTGATATTTCCCCGGGTGCAGGAGATTTCGGAGCCCGCACATGGTTCGTATGAGCTTGAGATCACACTGGTGGACTTCTGTATCTGGGGTCCGAAAAACAAGCCATGATGCTGGTCCCTCGCCCCCAGTTGCTGATGCAGCAGAAGGTTTCTCCTTTGGGTTATAAACCTCTTCTTTGGGGTCATCGCTTCACCTAAAGCCGAACGAATTCCCTCTTTCCCAGCGCTAACAGGAGTGGTGCATGTTTTACTCTTTTTTTTTTTAAAAAAAAAAAAAAAGAGGCAAAATACAGGAGGGAAACGGTGTTCCTGGAGAGAAATTCTGGTGAACGTTCCCACTTTGTCGTATTTTCGTGTGGGGAAGGAAAAGAGGTTACTCAAAGTGTCATTCCTGGAAGGAGCTGCAGGCAGGCTGTGGCTGGGAGCACCGAGGCTCTGCTGCATCAGACTGGTCCTCTTGCAGCGTAAAACAACCCGAAACCTCCCCGCCCAGGCCAGCAGCAAAAAAGACAAATTCTTATATTTTCTTAACCCTTTTCCCCTCTGCTTTTTTTCTTTAAAAAAAAAAAAAAAAAGCATTAGCACCCAGGGCAAGCTCGGAGCCCTCCAGCCCTGAAGCAGAGAGAGCTCAGCCCTCTCCTAAGCACCCCCAAATGGGATTTTTTTTATAACGGTTTTATAATGTTAGCTGTTATCCTTGCAGGCGACCTGTGCTGAGGATTCAGCATGCCTCTGCATGCATTTATCACATTACCCGTAATTACCAAGCCTTGTTTTCCAGGTGGGGAAACTGAGGTGCTGAGCTCGAGCTATTTCCAGGTCAGTACAGAGGTCTGGCTGCACCGCCAAGCAGCCACTCTGATGGGGTTTTTTGTGTTTTATTGATAAGGATTTGCATGAGTTTAGGAATTTAGAGTTTAGAGATTATGGGTTGCTAGCCTGGATGGTAAGTGCTCCTCTTCCCCATCCCAGTTGCCCCGGGAAAGCCCATCACAAGTCTCAATATCAGCATCCCATGGGCTACACTACCCTATGGCTCTGGAAATGCTCTCGTGGGAGAAAAACAACTCCCACCTGCTCATAAGCACGCTGGGAAGTCTCACCTTTCAAATCCAGAAAGAAAATAAAAATTGCAAATTATGCCCTGGAGAATATCGATGCCGACCCATCTCACCTGGGGACAAAAAGGGCGCGATGAAAAAGATGACTTTATTTGATGGGCTTGAAGCGTGTCCGTTTGGACAGGGATGCATGTACGTAATGTGGGTGTTAGGAAAGCCTTGGATGGTTTAATTCCCGCTGCCAGCACGCTCCTGCTCTCCGGGGCTTTCCAAGGGGGACGAGGGGAGGGCTCAGCTGTGCCTTTAACCTCTGGGAACTCAGAAAATGAAGCTTTGCCCCAGGGAAATGAAAAAGAGCTAGAATCCACTAAAAAAAAAACCCCAACCAAAAACAAACAAAAAAATTGGCCAAATAACTGCTCGGGATGAAAAAATTAGTATATTAAATAATTTGCTGAGTGTAGCTGTGTTGTACAAGATCCAAATGGCGTTTTTCGGCGTTAATGGGCTTCCCACGGCAATTTGTATAGATATTTTGCAGCATAACACTCAGCTGGGATGGCTTCGTTCGACTTCATCGGGGTTGCGTGGAGGTCGGTGGCAAGAGATTTTAGGGTCTTTTTAGCAGCTCATCCCCCCCGAATTGAGCTCATCCCCCCCAAACCCAATGCATTATATTTTCAGGTGTGGAAAAAACCACAACCCAGCAAAGTTTTCATTTCGAGAGCCACAGGGGATGGGGGAAAAAAAAGGCTTAGAAGGAAAACAAGGTTTTGGCCATCGGGGCTTGCTGCTGGCATGTCCTAGGAGAGGAGCTTGGGATGGAGGTTCTGCATCTGAAGGGCTGCACTGCCATCTCCAGGTCTGCCTGCACAGCCTGAGCGACACATCTCCAAGCTCGAACATCCTCCCCAGTTAATTCAGCAGCGGCTTTGCGAAGAAGAGCATGAAAATATTTTTGTTGGTCCTTTTTTTTTTAACTCAAGCCCCTCTTTTCTTTTTTTTTTTTTCTGTAAGAATTTCGTGCTAGGGGAAAAAAAAAAAAAAATCCAGCCTGGGCATTTTGCTTCAGCCCGTGCAATGTGTGGATGCTCGCAGCGAGGGCGGGATGCGGTGATGCACCAGCAGACTGCTCCCGTCCCTTTCTGGGTCCCCCAAATCTTGGGGAAAATCAGCCATTTCCACAAGAATCCCCATTTTTTATGGTTTTTCCTGTTTTTTGAGTGCAGAAAGTCCTGGTGTGACTGTGTGCTCCTTCTCCTCTGGTGCCACCTCCCTCAAATAGAGGTGTCCCCTCCACTGTCCCACACCTGCTCTGCTCCAGACAGGCACTTCTGCTGCAAGAGGGTCTGGATGCGGCCCGAAAGCATCGGTCCACCCTCACACCGTGCAGGGCTGCAGCATCCCAGCGTACCCATGAGATGGCACTGGAGCCGCAGCGTTGGTGCCAGCCCCAGGCAGGTGCTCCGGCTTGGATTTGGTGGACAAATCTCTTTTTTTGGGGGCAAAAAAAAAAAAAAAAATCCAGTTTAACGGTTAGGTCCCCAAAATTTCTTATGCTTGCGTATCTGACACAGGAGTGGGATTTCTTTCCTTCCTGGGGACCCAAGCGAGGTGTGGAGCAGCTCATAAAGAGGGAAGATGTTGGAAATCAAGCAAATTTGAGACATGGGCCATGCAGCGAGTCAAAGCAAGCTGGGGAACACTTTGCACTCTCCCTGCTTGCCTGCAGCCCCTGCTTTTCTACCCTACCAGTGGCCGAGGAGCTGATGCAGGAGCTGCCAGGCCGGGCTTTCCCATGCTCTGCTGAGCTACAAAACCTCAAAGCAGCCAAAAAAGGGGCTGAGCACGGAGGGAAGGTGCTGGCATGGAGCGCGGGGTGGCTTTGGGCTGTGCATAAGTGCAAATTAGTGCATATATTCGTGCACATATTAATGCATAAGCACTCGAGTCTTACAGAGCAGCCCACCAGGTCTCTTGCTTTGTAATCTCATCCCGTTTCAGTGCCTCTCTCTTCCTAGCAGGTGTCTAAGCATTTATTTCTGCCTGGTTACGCTCACAACCCCCCTGCAGGGCTTTCCCTGCTGCGGGGGCATGTTGAGATGTGCCTATGGACGTCCCAAACCGATGTGCATCCCTGCCAGCATCTCTGAAACATCCCGAGCCTTTTGGCTTGGCCGGAGTGATTTCTGCTGCTGGGGCAGGGTCTGAAAGGGTATCACGACCCTACGACTTTGTGGTGTGAAGCATGTTGTCCCTCAGGGTGTTTTGGGGTGGTTTGCTTGCACAGTTAGGGCTCTGCTTGGAGGCAGCTCCTTTGAGATGAAGCAGTTGGACCATCTCATCGATCTTAGGTGGGCACAGGCGGTGGCGGCGCAGCCAGGTGCTGCCAAGCTCTGCCCACGTTTTGGGTGGCTGTTACAGTAGTGATGGGCAAGTCAGGATGGACATCTTGAAGAGTGGCTGTTGGCAAATCTGGGACTTGTGGTTTCTTTAAAAAGCCCTGTAATCTTCACCAAAGGCATCTTTTAACCCCCTCATGTCCTTCCAAACCACCGGCTGGTGCTGAAGGGCATGGAGAGGCAACATGGGTGTCCAAGCATCATGGCAACATGACTACTGAGCTGTGCTCAACAGAGGCATTTGTGCTTCCCACATCCATGGGGTTATTATTTCCCCTCAGAACACAACACAGGGACTTGGCTTTCTGATAGACATTTGGTACCCATGAGGCAGCAGGAGTAAGTCAACAAGGCCTGTGAGCCACCTCAACGCACGTTTTCATGTTGCATCAGCTCCTCATCTCTAAAATGAAGATCATTGTTCATGGGTGATGGTGGACTCTTGCTGTTGAGGTCAAGAAAAGGCTTTCCCAGGTGTTTAGGAGCAGTCGGCACACGGACCACCACGGAAAAGCCTCCATCCACCCCATCAGCACAAGCCTAAGGGATCCCTGTATCCTTACCCTTTCTCTTCTCTGTGTTTCTGCAGACGCTCAGGTACCCTTGCACTTCACCAGTAATGGGATTAAAAAGTCATTTTCCCACTGGGCCTAAACAAATAAATAAAAAAACCCCCGAAGACTGACACCGAAGCACACGTATTAATATCAAAGCCACTGGAAAAAACCAGCAGGGAAAACCTGGCAACTGAAAACCCACATCAGGAAATCACCCCCAGGGACAAATAATATTCGATGCTGCCTGCGCGGAGCTTTGCTCGCCATTCAATAGCTCCGAGGTTTACCACATGCTGCCGTATACCTGCGGGAAAACTAATGTAATTCTGTCCAGGCAACTCCTCTGTCCCCTTGCTGCATCTCAATGCAAAGCAGGTGAAATAAAGACATTCAATGCAAGCAATATGCAGGGATTTTTTTTCCCCAAATCCTCCTTTCATCCCTGTATTTGACTCCTTGAATTTTTCTGGGCTGCCAGTTCAGACCGGGGCAACAAGGGCACATCGACGGCATAAATACACCACAGTGTTCACTGCTTAATAGTATATGTGTGTATATATCTCTCTATATATATACATCCAGGATGCTCTCCAAATGGCAAATCAGCAAGCTATATCTTGCAGATAATGATTTGTATTATTATTATTGTTTATCAAGCTCAGGGAAAACAATTAAAACTTCTCCTGAAAAAAAAAAACAAACCCTGCAAGAAATCAGAGCCCACATTTAATCTGCAGTCTTCAAAAGTTTCTTGGAAAGCTTAATTAAATGGTAATTCATCTGTGCATTGGCTCTGTCTTGTAAAGCCTGATAATGCCCGAGTCTTAATTAAAAAAAACTAATGCAGCTTTCAGTTTTTATTCTGCTAGTTCAAGGGGAAAAATCACCAAGCAGCACTGTCAATAGAGCTGAAACATGCCTCAGCATTGCATTGATTTTATTCCATTTAAATTTGCAGTGTCAGTTCAGGTAATCATATTAAAAGTTATTCCAAATTTATTTATTTATTTGCTCTTAGGGGCAAGATGAAAGAGCACTGGAGGAATTTTAGCGCCTGTAAATCTTTCACCCCAAAGCTGTGACCCCAGGGCTGAGCATCTCCCATGGGGAAGGACATTTTTCCTCCGCAGCTCTCAGATCATTTTTGTGCCTCCGTTTGGAGTTTCCTTCAAAAATTTTCCTGGGATGGGGCTCGGCACTTTTCCCTTCAAACGAGAGGGGTTTTTTGTGGAAAATCGGAGAGTCGGGTTCATCTGACCCATTTTAGATGTTCCTGTTGGGTTGAAAGGGGCTTTTCCCCCTGCCCTCCCATCAGCATCATTTGCCATCACTGCTGTCATCGCCTAATTTTACCAGCGCTGATGAAACCCCGACACCCCACTCCATTCCTCTCCAAACCCTCCAGCTTAGCCCTTCTTCTAACTCATTTTTGGGGCATTTTGCCTTTTTTTTCAGCGGCTTGCCAGGCAGCCAGGAGTGAAAACCCACCCGAAGTCACAGAAGCTCCTTTCAGAGCATCTCCCAAGAGGTCACCTGGAGAAAACGGTCCTTGCGGCAATAGTTCTGCTGCCAAAAAAATGCCAGAAAAGGGTTGATCTTGCTAAAGATCTTACTTCTGCTCCAGCCCTTGAGGAAGTTATGGAGAGTCTTAAGTGGATTTACCAGCTTTGGTGGGTTTAGGTAACATCGTGCTAACAACATCAGGGCTTTGGTGTCTTTAATCACTTAAAAGGAAGAAAAATGTTGGCAGGGAGAAAGTAAACCATCTCCCAGAGATATTTCCCCATCTATGAATATCCATCGGGATGCTGCATCAGCTGCGTTGCTGCTGGGAAGCGGCTCTTTTGGGGAAAAGCCTCATCCGGATGTTTTTCTTCCGCCCTTGTGCCACACTCTAATAGGGAATATGGAAAAGTTTCTCTGACTTTGCTGCTGGATTCGGTCTCCTTGCAGCTACAGACAGTGATGTAAGGACCTCTTTAATGCTAATTAATGCAGTGACACAATGAATTAATACTGTATTAGGCAAAGCTGTTAATTATACCCAAATAAAACAAAAGAAAAAAGGAATCAAAGCAGGGAGAAGTGACAACCGGTACTTGGCTTCCCTCTCAGCATCCTTCCCAAACATCCTGTCCTGGCTCAGCCGAGGGGAAAACCAACCTCAGGAGCATCTTCCCGGCAGCCCCGAGGGGTGCGGGTTTAATTTGGAGGGAGAAAGAGGTCTTCCCTGCTCTGCGAAGGAGCTCGAGGTGCTTGGCCAAGGATGAAGGGCTTCATCCTCATTTTATAGATAGGGAAACTGGAGGCAGTGGGGCTTTCCCAGGGAGATTTGTCTTCTCCCAAGGAGGAGGTGGGATTCAGGCTCAGATCAGCAAGCCCATCATCGGGACATACAACCACAAAGCCATAATGGGTGGTTCAAAGGCTTGAAATTCCCCTTGCTTTGAAATTCCCCTTGCTTTGAAATTCCCATTGCAAAAGGGAGCCCATCAAAGAGGGACACAAAAGCAAGGTCTATCCTCCCTTCGTGCCTCAGTTTCCCCATACGAAGCAGTGCCATCATGTCTCTGTGCCGCCTCTTTAGCTTCCCAAAACACCGATTAAAGAAGCGGTCGTGTCTAGCGTCCTCCCGACACGCACGTTGTCGGTGATGCCTCTTCCAGAAGGTACGCAATCTGGTTTAGAAAGGAGAAGCACATCTTTTTTTTAACTCTGCGCCCCTCTTTATTTCCAGACTTGACATTAATTCAGGAATAATTGGAAAATGGAGAAGTTAAAGGCGGATTTCCGCCCCCCCCCCCCCCCTTTTTTTTTTAATTTTTGTTGCTAGACTGAACTGGGGTAAAATATATGAATTTTTCAGGGTGTTTGGGACTTGATGGGGCTGGTGGCTGCTGGGGTTTGCGGATGCGGGAGGGAGTGGAGGGTTTGCATTGGGGTGTCTGTGCACAGCCTCATTGCTTTGCCTGGGCATGTGTTACCCCAAAATTGGGCTCAGGATGGGGGGATCACTAACTGAGCCCATGAGGCTGAACACAGGGTTTCTCTCCGGCATGGCATTTTACACTTTGCAGCTCTCCCTCTCCACGGATTAACCTCACCCAGGTTTTTTCACCCTTCTCATACCCTGGAAAAAGAGCTAAGTGAGCGTTTTCCTCCCCGAAGGCAGGGTTGAATGGATGGCTGCACGACCAGAAGCCTTGAAACGACTCCTTGCAAGGCAGGACAGGCAAGCGAGGATGGGCAGAGAGGCTGCAGCATCCTTCTGCCAGGCTGGATGTGCCTGGCTCCTGCCCTCGGCTTCCCAGAGCTGCCTCCAAACGCTTGAGGAGCAAAGCAAAGGGCGAGCAAAAGCGCTCACGGTCACTCCGAAGCATTCAGGCTTGCAAAAAAACAGCAGAAATTTTGGGCTGGGCCTCTCCCTTGCACGTCTTTCTTGCTTTGCTTGATGCCAAGAGCTGGCAAAGTATGCGTTGCGCCTTTGACATTGCCGCATCAGGGTGTTTTTTTAAGCAAAACTGGGTTATAACCCTACCCAGATCTACCTAGAAGGTGCAGAGCAGCCCTGGGGCTCATTCTGCCACCCTGCAGCCCAAATTAACATGTCCGGCGGGATTTTTTAGGGTTTCGCTGATAGCCGAGGAGCAGATTGCTGCCCTTCCCCACCCACATTCCGCATCTTAATGGGAGATGGGGGAGCACCACCAGCCAAAACCTAATGAAGACGTAGGAATGGGCCAGTTCAATGCTGTCGGTGGAGATGCTGTGGTCTGCCAGGGCAGCTGAGCTCAGCCAGCAGCGGCTTAACCCCTCCATCCCACGTAAAAACCTGTTAATAGGAGGGATGCAATGGGCTTATAGTGGGTCAGCTCAGTGCATCAGCTTCTCCAGGCTGTTTTTTCCCTCCTCTCCCCTTCTTCCAAGCATTTATTGTTGGAGATTATAGGCCTTTAATAGTGTCTTTCCCCCCTCTATTTACTGCAGGAGCTGCGATGAGTCTCACTCTCTTTTCGCCTTTCAATGCCATTAAGTACATCCCTCGCCGGCTTTTCTCGCGCAAAGGAACATGGTGCTTTGGAGAAACCATCTCAATGGCTTATTTCTCGTCGCTCATTTTTGCTTCCCCTCTGTCCATCTCTCGCCCCGTGAGACCAGCTGGTAAATGAAATCCTGCCCAGGCAGCCGCTCCACTTTCAGGGAGGAAATTTGGGGGTTTTTGGGTTGCTTCAAGCCTAAGCTGGTGGCTGCTGAGGTCAAAAGGATTTGGGTGTAGAGCAGAAATGGGCTCTGGTCTCTCAGTTCAGATAAGAAGCTTTGGTGAGTCTTAGAGGAGGAAAAATGAAATGGGCACAAGCTCTCAGACTAGGTATTATATAGGGGTTAGCAAGGGGATGAAGGCAAGGGGAAAATAATACGCCTAATTCTGGCTGGGTGTGGAGAAGGGCATAAATAATACCCCTTTTGGTAAAACCACACCGTGCAATTATATATAATACATCAGCAAGGAGCTGGACAGGACAACGCGAAGCTCACATCGCCTGTTCGCACTCCCCCTTCTTCCTACATCTCTTCAACGCTCCCTGGAAAATGAACAGCCTTGAAAGGGTTAAAGAGCACACTTGCCAAATTGGAATTAAACTGTGCTAATATCGGCTAAGTGACTGTTCAGGGTAATAGCAGGAGAGAAAAATTATGTGGCATGTATTTATAAATAATAAAGTATAATTTATTAATAATCTGAAATTGAACAAAGAGTCTATGAAGCTTAATTAATTATTACTTGTAAAGTGCTTTGGAGATTATTAGATAAAAACTGCTACAGAAGTGAAAGGTATTGCACGAACAAAGTATCAGCATCCTACAGGAGCCATCCCACGCGACCGTAGCCCCAAGACCTGGCAGGACAGACCCGTGTGATGCTTATAACCCCAGGGACAAAGTCTTTTGGCGTGGAACTAAAAGGTTACTTCTCCGCAGCGTCACCTAGTCGTGCACGGGGACGGAGGATCAGCAGGACGCGGCGTCGCCCCATCCCTCGGGCAGGGGGGCTGGTGGGGAGGAGCGGGACCCTCTAGGCAGGATGGCGGGGGGGCCAGGGCCTGATCCCGCAGGCAGCTGGTAGCAGGCAAGAGGATGGGTGTTTGTGTTCACACTTCAGCATTAAAGCGAGTATGAAATTGCAACAGCTCGAAACTTAATCATTTTTTCAGTGAAATGAGGCAAAATTGAAAAATGAGCGGTTGCCAGCATCCCACCCTCCTGCTCCCTATTTTTAATTGCTCTTAAACGGAAAAAGAGGGGGAGAAAAACCTGTTTGAATGCTCAAAACCTGCTGAGGGAGGGAACAAATAATTCCCACCTTTTTCTCTGCGAAACAACGCACCCAACGCTGGTCTCTCTGTCTGCGGCTGAGTCCTGGTGAAAACCATTTCTGACAGCACAAAAATGTTGCCCTGCTCCAATTAGCTCGTTCTTACGGCTCCAATTTGTTTTCTCCCCGGAAGAAAACACAACCCCGAACAATTAAAAATGCATTAAATCCAGTTCATCAAGCTTTGAGTGAGGTCATCTCATTAAATACCCCTGACAAAGAAGCTCATGCATGATACCCAGCCGACCATCCCCTACTTTGGGAGCTTGTGGGGTCCTTCATCACGCACCAACGGCATTGGGATGAGCCCCGGTCGCTGCGTTATCCCGGGACGGAGAGGGGATGCCAAGGTGCCCCAGGGACACCTCATCCCCCTGCACCTATAGCTCCTATAATTGCAGCTTGCAATCAGGTTGGCCTGCTTTAAAATGCTTTTTGAGTTTTATTTGAGCCCACGGACTTTAAGCACAGCCTAGTTGCTGGGGTGCTGCTATTGATGGCTGGGAGAAGGCTTATTAGACCCTGCTTGAAAGAGTCGTGGGCTGTAGGGAAACTGAGTTGCAGAGCAAAAGCTTTAAAGTTATCTCCAAGTGAACCTGCGGATCATCTCTAGTAGGTGGGGAGAAGCAGAAATCAGGGGACCCACCAGATTAGGGGCTGGAAGTGGTTTCTGCTGCAAACAGGGGTCAGACGTGAGCCGTCCGCTCTCGCCCCCAAAAATGAGTGCAGTGCACTTGCGGCAGCGCTGCCTCTCCGTTATTACCCCCAGCATTGCCAAATAGCTTCCAAATACACGGGGCAGAGCTTGCTGCCTCATCTACCCACCCAAATCCCCATCAGCATCTTCCAGGAGGTGATTTCTCCCCTCCCAAACACCATCACCCACCTCCGGGATGACCGCCCGCCCCTGCCGAACGATTCTGCCCACTGGGTCTGCGCTCGCTCGCCATCCTCCCTCCTGCTCTAAATCAGCCTTGTTACACATCCTCCGTTTCTATTTTTATTAAAAATTTAATGCATTGCCAATTTGCCCTCTCGCCAGCACCGACTGCAGCAGCAGCCGCCTTAAGTATCCTCCAGAGAAATAAAAGGAGGGATCGTTGAATGATGTACAAGCAACAATTATTATCTGGGTTACGTCTTTTAAAGTATATATAGCTTAAAAGGGAAGGCTTGGTGGAGCTGGGAGGGAGGAGAGAGATCTCTGCCTGCTGGGAGAAGCTTTGATTTATGCCAGGGAAGGTTTCTCTAAAGCCTCTTCTTGCTCCGAGCAAGGGGGAAGAGAGGTGATGCTCTGAAACCTCCCCAAACTTAAGGTCTTTTGCCTACATAAGCTCCTAGTTCATGGTCATTGACCAAAACATCAGGTTTTTACACCAGAAATACCCAGGTGGAGCTGCATCAGCCAAAGAAGGGTTGGATGTTGATCGCCGTCTCTGATCCACGCTATTTTTGTGCTTTCGCTGTTTGATGGAGAAAGAGCCGTTGATGGGATCTGTCTTCTTGCTAACCTTGATTTCTAGGGGAAAATAAGTATGTGCTTTATAATAATCATAGTTTTAAAAAACAAGCAAATCTGTCTAAGTTAATGAAGGCTGCACAATCAGCCTGCCGGCATAAATCATGTTATTTTGTAGAAGACGTTGACAAATGACACCCAAAAGTGTCGAAGGCAGGAAAACAAACACACACCACCCCCCTCCGACATTTCTGGGAGGACTGCAAAATTTGGCAAATGCATTAAATTTCCATCTTGTACCATTACGGTTACCCCAGATAATGGGCCAGATTAAAAAAACAAAACCAAAAGCAAGTGACTGTTGGAAAAGAGGTGTTTGCAACGGATTTAATGTCAGCATCAAACTGAAATGTGAAATATCCAGGTTGGAATTTGTTTGCCTTTAAAAGATGCTGTTTAAACTCGTGGACGTTCCTTGTATTTCCCCGTCTCCCTAGTACATGCCAATGGCTCCGTGACTTCTTCTTCAGCTTGAACCATCCTGAAACGAGACCTTTCTGTAGCACCGAGAAACACCGTGGTCTTTGGCTCTTTTTTTTTTTTTTTTTCTTTTAAATGCTTTTTAAAGTGCCACTGTGTTCTTTTGGAGTCATATTAACCATGCAATAAATTTGCATAATGTGGATCCATAATGTTTAATCAAAGCCTCTCCGGAAAGCTGTTATTGTCCATGAGCTCTCATAAATTCTCACTATCACCTCCATGTTAAATACTAAAGCTGCCCGGGGTATATTGTGCACTAATCACCTGCAACATTGAGTTTGAAAGAAATTATCCTTTTTCTTTCCCTTCCCTTTCCGCCTGAGCAACCTAAACCTCCAAAAACCCCATGTGGAGGCATTTTTAGCAAGAAATATTGCTGGAGGGGAGCGGGTCACCCCCAGCTTTTTAAGTCTTTTTGGGTGTATCTGCCTTAAGCTTGGGCTCCCCCCACTTTTCTTTGCCAGCATCCAGAGGTTGGGTTATCCATCCCCATCACGGCAAGCGAGCAGAGGACGAGCACTCCTGCATCTGCACGCCAGAAAGAGATGGAGAGCCGAGTGTCAAAATCATTTGCACTCGGAAAATTATAAGACTCAATTAACTCCTGGGTTTCTTTTTTTTTTTTTTTTTTTTAGTTTTTAATTTCCTTTAAATGAGTTAGGCAATAAGGCATGACGGGGGGAGGCTGGAGAGCTGCAATCGTACCTGTGGGGTGAGCCTTAAGAGCCGAATCCTTCCCAAAATTACTTACCCATAAAAACCCCTCCCTGAGGCCACAGGATCAGGCCTGTTAGGGCAATACAGGATGAGCAGCAGGGGGAGTTGCCCTGCTGGCCCCGTCTGCATGATGTCCTCCTGCCCTTGTCCTAGGCAGCTGGACTAGATGATCATTGTAGGTCCCTTCCAACTAAAATAATCTCTTCTCTCTTCCCTTCCCTTCCCTTCCCTTCCCTTCCCTTCCCTTCCCTTCCCTTCCCTTCCCTTCCCTTCCCTTCCCTTCCCTTCCCTTCCCTTCCCTTCCCTTCCCTTCCCTTCCCTTCCCTTCCCTTCCCTTCCCTTCCCTTCCCTTCCCTTCCCTTCCCTTCCCTTCCCTTCCCTTCCCTTCCCTTCCCTTCCCTTCCCTTCCCTTCCCTTCCCTTCCCTTCCCTTCCCTTCCCTTCCCTTCCCTTCCCTTCCCTTCCCTTCCCTTCCCTTCCCTTCCCTTCCCTTCCCTTCCCTTCCCTTCCCTTCCCTTCCCTTCCCTTCCCTTCCCTTCCCTTCCCTTCTCTTCTCTTCCCTTCTCTTCTCTTCCCTTCTCTTCTCTTCTCTTCCCTTCTCTTCTCTTCTCTTCTCTTCTCTTCTCTTCTCTTCTCTTCTCTTCTCTTCTCTTCTCTTCTCTTCTCTTCTCTTCTCTTCTCTTCTCTTCTCTTCTCTTCTCTTCTCTTCTCTTCTCACCAGCACGTTTAGCTGCAAATGCTGTCATCAGCCATCAGGTTACCCTGGAGGTGTCCATCAGCTCCATGCTGGTGTCTCCTTTGAGACCCATCGGCTTTGGTGAGCATCCCCCAGCTGGAATAAAACCAGGAGGGTCCCTTGGCTGCCAACACGGGGGGGGGAAAGGACTTGAGGTGGTGGAGAGGAAAGAAATTTAAATTTCCATTAAATTGGGAAATGGTTTTTGAATGCCTCCAAAACTGGCATGGGAATGAAATGGAAAGAAAAGACAAAGCTGGTGCTGGAGCAGATTTTTTCCCTGCCATTCAATAATTTGAAAAGTTGGGCCTGAAAGACAAGAAAAAAGAGAGGATGAGAAAACCCAACCCATATGGTTTCCTAATTTCTGTAGGTTATCTGAAGAGATGATCTGGCCCAGTCCGTGTGAGTGTATCCACCATACAAAGAGGGCTACAAATAATAGCAACTTACAGGAGGTGACATCTCCAAGCCTCTTAGGAGGCTAATTCTATAACAACATTAATTCAACGTAATGCATTCATGAATAGAGATAGGGCTAATGCAGGTTTTGAAAGTTAGGCGGCTTATTCTTGCCCATCTTAATTTAACTAAATGCCTAGTCTTGAAAGGCATCGTGATTCCAGCTTATTTCAGCGCTTTCCTTGGAAAAAATCCCATTATTGGTGCTTTCTCCCTTCTTGCTGCTGGGGTTAGCTCCCCGGCTTAAACTGGCACAACTTTTTATTCCTAGGCTTTAGGGTCAAACCCAGATTGATCATTCGATAAATAATCTTGTGCACTCGCTTTCCAGGGAGCAGCGGGCACTTCCAGTGCCAAACACAACAGGCTCAGAAAACTTCCACCGGGACCAAACCCAGGGCGCTGCCTGTGAATTTGAGAGGCTCAAAAATGGTAAGAAATGGGAAAGGAGCAGAGTTTACTCTTCTTGCAGCAAAAAAAAAAAAAAACAGGTGGAGGAGAAAATAGCCGGTGTTGGCCACAACTGCAATACAGATCCATGCACGAGCATGAAGGATTTCAGCTTGGAGAGGGTCATGCTGTAGGTCAACAGCAAAACCAGGTGCCCTTGGGGTTGCTGCAGCTCCAGACATCAAACCCAGCTAATTTGGGGTCATGACTTGATGAGACCAGCTCCCCTCTCTGTGCAATGCCCTTTTATTTTGGGGGGGATGTGGTGTGATCCCCCCATCCTTCTTTGGTGCCACCAACAAGGCTTGGAAGAAACCATGGGGGACATCAGTGGTTGGCACATGTCCTGAGCTCGTCAGGCATCGGCACCCGTTTGGGAGAGCTGCAGCTGCCAAAATCCTTTGCTCAGCGGGAGCACGTTTCCATTCCCCATTCCCAGCAAGGGGGTGGATGGATCCCCCTGCTTGGGAATCCCCAGGAAACCAGCTCAGCTGAGGAGCCACCGCGAAGCAGGGAGGGGTCAAAAGACCTCAAAAATGGGACTAAATAGAAAAATCAAGCTAATTGTGCTCTCCCCCCTTTTCCCTTCGGTATTTAGAAGCCTCCCTGCTGATTTGAAAAAAAAAAAAAAATCAAAATAAATTCTATAGGCTGAGGATGATAATCCTTCAAAAAATACATGTACTTTTTTTGTTTTAATTTTCTTTACTTTCTTTACTTTCTGTACTTAATTTGCTTTAATTTAAAAAAAAAAAGAGATCGGAAACATTTCTTTTTTCACTGCCCACCCGTCCGAGGCACATCTAGACCGTGCATTCCTCAGGCTGCTGGCAGCAACACAAACCTGGGAGATTAAATAAATAAATGAAAAGGAAAGCGACTGACCTGCAGTGGAAACATTTCTTTCTTGCAAGAAGACAAGCACACCTCGTTTCACCCTGACCAAAAGGTTTTCTTTTGCTTGGCCGCTTCCCTTTCATTTGCTTTTAAGTTATTTGTGCTTAAATTACATTTGGATGTGTGGGATCTCAAACCCTACCTTTGGAAACCAGAAGTGCAAAATTCTGGGATGCTCACCCGTTTTTTTTCCCTCCTTTATAAACTGTTTGCCGCCTGCCAGCCAGATCGGTGGATAACTCCAGCCAACATGAGGTTGGGCTGAGCATCCACTTGACTACAAGATGCGGCTTTGTCCACCTGGGGAATTGCTCTTCAAAGGTGCTTTCCTCCACCGAAGGGACCAGCGACAACTTTTCATCTTCTGGTTTTCTCCCTTTTCGCTTCAAAACTGGGGTAAGACTGAAAATAGCTTTTTTCCCCCTGCAATTACCTTCAAGCAGTTGGCTTTAATCCCCCATTAATGCATATTTTTACCCCAAAGCCATCTAGCATCCCTGGGCCAATCCAACCCAGGGGACGGGGGACGACCCCCTAAAGCAGATTTCGGCGCCGTTCCTGGCATCGGCAGGAGCTGGAGGTTTTTCAAGGTTGCCTGGGTGTAAGCAGGAGCATATTTTAGCACATAGTTTCTAGGCGACCGATGACGCTGCCTTAATTACAAAAGCGTGGAAATAATTCCGACTTCGGAGCCAGAAGCGGGAGAAGATGAACAAGCAGTGATAAGGCCCTACCTCAAACACAGATAACTTAAAAGATTAGCCAGGCAGACAGGCCTGGTGCCCACCGCTGAATTGAAGTCAAATAGATGGCTTAATGCCGGCATCGAATTAAAAAAAATGTTATTTAAGGATTTAAATCTTGAAAGACCTCATTTCCCAGCTGGCCTCCTAATGGAATTCATGTTAGTTTGGGGACCAGATCCTGCACGCAGCAAAACGCATCCATCACAAGAGCATTAATATAAAGCTGCCGTAATGCATCAAGAGCCTTTGTATAATGTGCCCGAAATGGAATAATCAAGAGCAGGGCCAATTCCCTTTTATATACAGAAGCTTTTTAGAAGATAGAAAGCAAAGGTCTCTCCTACCACCCTCTTGACCCCTGGGGTCTTTCAAGAAGTCCCTCTCCTGCAAACATCGTTGCTCTAGACCCCCGTTAACAAGCCCAGGACCTGTGTGTCTCTCTCTGGGAGGCACTACATTTCCTATTTTTTGTCATTAAAAATTATTTTTGGTAGGTTTTTGGTGACTCTTTTCCTTAAGGCTTGGGATCTGTCTTCCCCCCTCCCACGTGGCTTTTCCAGGTGAGAGTCCAACAACCTCTTGGGTTGTTGGGTACTGGGTGAACCCCTAGAAGTCTCTGGCATCTTCATCCTGAGAAAGAAAAATGACTTTTTTTCTAAAGTGGCTTTAAAAAATATAGTTCCTGGAAGCATGGTTTGCAAACCCACCCGAAATTCGCCATCTGACCATCCCCTGTGCCTCTGGCCTGCGTCTGATTACGAGGCAATGATTCAATTTAATAATATCTAATTTTTATTGCAATATCAATAAGGAAAACTGCCAGTCAGCTGAGCAGTTCAGAGTGTATTAGCGCATTAGCCTCCTCCAAGCGAGAGCATCCTTAATGCTTGGTGATGGAAAAGCAATTGGGTGCTAACAGCATCGGCTTTGACATCGTGTTAGAGCGGAGCCCACAGCCAGCGCCGGGTGGGGGAAGCTCAGCTGGGGACATCCGAAATGTTGCCGGGGTATAATTTAGAGATATTTAAGCAAACCTGACTCAAAACCCCCGCCTTGGTCTGAAGGTAAATCTCAATCTGCGTTTCTGAGCTGCCACCCAGGGGTCTAAAACTGGCAGATTTCCCAAACTCGTCCGTTTTGCAGTGAAGACCTGAGCTTTGTGCTCTGCTCTCGCCTTGATCCACCTCGGCATCCCTCTTCCTCTAAATCTGAGCTGGGGGAGCTTGGCCAAGGTTAGGGGAGAGGTTTTTTGGCGCAGTTTTGGGAGGCATCGACTTTCTCGTATCGACCAAATCCCCTTGCTCGGCTGCCTCGCAACGAGAGAGGGATGGAGCTTCGCAAGCTTGGACTTAAGTAAGGTTTCCTCCATAGCTTATCCAGCATCCCTGAGTGATTTAAAGGATTTAAAGGTACCTGAGTTATGACAGATCAATGGACTTGGATAAAGAGACCCTCTTCATCTCAAGCATAAGAAATCCGATATTCCCAGAGGCAAGAGGCTTTCTGAGCTTGATGGATCTAGTTGGATCTGGTGGAGCAAATCCCAGGAGCCTAAAGGTTTAAATGCCTTAAAAGTTTAAATATTAAAAAGCACAGATTTATTACACAGAGTGACCTTTAAAACTTGTCTCATTAAACTACATCTTCTGGCCCTTCTGGGCCTTGGTGCCTCTGAAGATGAGACTGGGAAGTTCAAAGCAATGAGCAAAAATGGTTAAAAATGTCATCATTTTATAGACTTTTCTGTAAAACTGAAACTTTAAAAAGGAAAAGAAAAAGTGTGTTAATATCCCTGTGGGCTTCTCCATCCCCTGGAATAATATTTTCTGTCTCTGTGATTGTTTTGCACTTGAGGAACTCCCCCAACAAGGAGGAAACGCTTCTGCCCCTGATGCACCAGTGTGCAACACGACTTGCTCCACGTCACGCAAAAAATATATATAATTTTATACTGCCCATGTCCCTGGAGAAGCCCACCCCCAGAGAGATTTGGGGGCACAGGGGAATAGAGCATCCCTCTAAGGTCTGTCTAAATCCCTGCCCGCCATGGCGTTAATCAGAAAAAAAACCCCAAAACACATTAAAATGCTTAAATTCCTTCTGCGCCCGGCTGCGGAGAGTCACGCGTACACGACGGAGGCCAAATTACTAACCTCCCGGGCGTTACGTGCGCATCCCTAACGCGAAGCGAAGGGCGCGATCGAATTAGGGGCGAGACGAGAGATGGAGTTGCATCACCCACGCGGAGGGATGGCGAGGACAGGATTGATCCTGCCCCTTCCCACCGCTTCCCTCCCCAAATTCAGCTGAATTATGCACGCTGTCTGCTCGGATTAGCCCTACGTCGAGGACCCTCAGCGAGGGGATTTGCAGGAGGAGAGCGGCCGCGGCGATGCCGGATGGCAGGAGTGAGCGGCGAGAAGAGCCTTGGGAGACAAAAATCTCCCTAAGAGTTTGCGGAGGGAGTTTTACAGCACATTTCGCTTTCCCTGCCGAGATCCCAAACCCCTCGACTTTTAAAAGGGCTTTTAAGATGTGAAGTGTTTATCCGAGGTCCCAGCCGGACCGTGCTCCAAGCGTGCCGGGGAGAGTCAAGAAATAAAACAGCTCTGCTCCGCGCCGGCGCAGGCTGCCTCAACTTATTTCAACTTTTTTTCTCAGCTATTTATGGGATTTTTTTTTTCTCTAGGACCAAGGGCTCTATCCTGGCCGTAGGAACGGGGCCAAGCGCTCGGGCTGGTGATGTGCCAAGTTGGCTGAAGCGCTTTAAAGAAGGAATTTTGCATCTCTAAGAGGAGTTTGGCACAAATTTACAGCGATGGGGCCATTTGGGCACTTTGCGAGTGAAAAATGGCTTCGACTTTCTTATTCTGCTCTGATAACATTAAAAAAAAGGGAATTTTAGCAACCTTCAGATGTTCCATTAACTGCGGGATTGAGTTATGCCGTTTGATATTAATACACGTTTTTAACACCCGGTGTCATGTAGCTGCCTGTTTCTAAATTGAAGCTTTTTGGAGTTTCACGAATCTCCAATTTCACTCTTTCTCATCCTAATTTGGAGCAAAACCACAGTTTGAGAGGCTGGAAATTTCAGCACTACAGACGGTCTTGTTTATGGTTAATTTTAAATAACAGTTTGCAATGCAGATTGAACAGGGATTGGAAGGGGGAGGTTGTTTACTTGCTCTTCAGCTCAGTCCCAGGTATGTCTGTCGCTGAATAATTAATCTACAATTAAAAAAATAGTTTGCACCAAGTTTGCTGAGTGCATCTTCATTTTTATTTTCTCACCTGCGCCCAGAAAAAAATCAGGAGTGTAATAAAATAATGGGATAACTTCCCCAAATGCAATTTGCTGCTCTTCCCCGTAAAATCAGTCTAATTATAGACACACATATTAACTGAATGTCACAATCATTGCGGAGGCACCTGAGCCTCAATATTTAAGAGCAGACACAGCAAGGGGGGAATCTCTTCTGCAGGCAGGGCTAGGGGCTGGTCTCAGCACGCTTTCATGACATGTAATTTTGTGTCCCTTGAGCCCGAGAGAAACGGGCTTTAAGCCCTGACCAAGGGGCTTGTATTCAGAGTATGTGGAGATGAATTTGCATTGGTAATTTTGAGGAAAAACTTGATGGTTGGAAAGTTGCAGTCCTTTTTGCAGCGAGACTTGCAACTTGATGCCTGCAAAAAGTCATTTGAGGAGTTTAGAAGAAACGGTGGAGAAGGGGGATTAAAATCCTAGCCCCAAACCCCCGGCCGAGGAGGCTGAAGTTGTCAACTGATTAAAGAAAGAAAATCATGCTCTCCAAATGCTATTTGTTTAAACCGCTGCAGAATTCCCTTCAGCATCGTGCCAAGCGGCTCCGTCGGTGATTAGGTATTGAAAAATCTCGGTGTGGATCACACCGCTTCAAAACCTTATTTTCCAAATGACTTTCATTAATATCGTGGGCCGTATCGACAGCAATATTGTGTTTTCCCGTGGCCCATGGCATCTGGATTAATCAGAGCCGAGTAAGCATCTCCCTGATGTGCCCGGGAGGCTGCTGGGGAGTGGTACCACCAGGGATGCTCAGAGGGACCTGGCTGGGTGCAACCCAACGACGAATTCCCTTTTATTCCCACCTCAGGAGAAAAGATACAGCTCAAACAGCTCCATGTTCGCCTTTCCCTGCCCCTGGGCTTTCCTTAGGACATGGGAAGGGAAAAATGAAATCTTTTTCTCCCCCAGCCATCTATCAATGTGAGGCTGGTGGGGTTTTTTGGGGGAGAAAGGATGTAATTCACTGCAAAGGGAGGGGAGGGGAGGGGAGGGGAGGGGAGGGGAGGGGAGGGGAGGGCAAGGCAGGTGGGGAGATGTAACGAGGTGTGGGGTAAAAAGGGCCATAAATCTTTCTCCAGCCCATTGCTGACACCCTTAGGCACAGGCCGGGCACGTAGGTAATTTCAGCAACTTGTCCAAAATGGGGCTCCAGCACATTGTTGGCTGCCGGCGCCGAGGGGAGCGTTGGGGTTTGCCCGGGGAGATTGCGCTGCTGCCCCCAAAACCCATCACCAGGCCCCCAAAATGGGAATTATCCAGCACAGCCCCTGCTCTCCCATGGGGGATCTTGCGGTGTCGGTCACGTCAGAGGTGTGTGGGTTCTCCGGTGTCTGATAAGGGTTGAGCTCACATTAAAACCGCCCTTCTGCCGGTCTATTAAATCAGTGTTTTCACTGAAATGAGTAGGACCTTTGGGCCAAATCTGAAGCAAACTGGGTTTAGCACTGAGGCTGCAATGGGAACAACTCTGGAAATGTAGATTTTGCAGGAATCACAGCTCCCACTCACCACAGATCAGCACCTGCTGAAAACCTCTGGCTTTCAGTGAAATTGAAGCAGACGCTTTGCTTAATCTGATTTTTTTTGTATTTCCTTGAGGCGCAGGACATGCGGTTCGGGGAGATCTGGAGGGAGATGTGTAAGCTGTTGTTGATTTTCAAGAGATATTCATTCAACCACCCACACTAAATATTTTCAACAGGTTTATCCGGAGGGAGCAGTGAGAGTCTCAAGACACCTGTAGGAAATTATTTAGGGTTTCAGCCAGCTCCCTGGCGAAGCATGAAGATGAAAGCGGCTTGGCTAAAAGCCAGACCAACATTTTGGGGGGTGGGGGGGATTTTTTTATTTTTTGTCACTCCACGTCAATTTGTCAAAACTATGCAGAAGGCTCTGACCGAAAAAATGAGGCGGGGAGTGGGGGAAGTTGGAGCAAAGCTGGGTATGAAAGTTGTCTGGCCCCTCGCCAGCTCATGCATCTGGTCTTTTTTTTTTTTAAGATTTAACCTTCGCACTGGTCACGGTGGGGACGTTTCCCGCAGAGCGTCTCATCCCGGCGTAGGCAGAGCTTGTTGGGTTTACGCTCTTGGATTAATTCGGCATCTTTCTGTGGCTCTGATATAAAGAAATCCCCCTCCCTCTTTGTGGAAAGAGTTATACGAGGGGTGCACAGAGCTGGATTTTATTTGAGCTCCCTTTGAGACTTTACTAAGCAAATGAATTGCAGGAGCACAGAGAGAGGAGAGGGAAGTTAATTGGGTAGCATGGCTGCTTGCAAGGACACAAGCGCTGGTGCGTACCTGCTCCGAAGAAGACCTTGACACTTGTGAAATAGGGTGATTTATGAACCCTATGAAACTATCACTGCATGTAATAAACCCCATACAACCCCAGCTTGAACTTTATTTTGCTGTATTTTAGCAACTTACTGGTATTCAGGGCGATGTAGAGCATCTCATTTGCTGGGTAAGAATCTGCAGGAGCCGGTCCTTCAAGTTTCCTGCTTTTCTAGGTAGTGATAAATCAAGCCAGGACTTCTATTTCCAGGTTGAATTGCTCCTAAAAAGTCAGTCTGTGGAGGTTGGGTACCCCGGGTGAAGATCTGCTGCAGCCTAAACGGCATCCGTCACCCTTATAACGCCTCATGCCCAACCTGCCGGGGGGTTTCTCAGGGGCTGAGAGCAGAGCGCCGCGATGCTCTGGTCCTGATGGAAAGATGCAACAGGTCCGGCACAAATAGATCAGGCATAAACCACAAAAATTTGCCTGCTGGTTCCGCATTCACCCCTGTTTCCTTATATACCCATCTCCTCTCCCAGCTAAAATCTCAGCGTGCCTCTCTGCCGTACCCTTGGCCATATCTGAGCACAGGTAGCACTTTTTTCCCCCTTTCTTTCCCCAAGACAGCATGTGATGGAGACCGTGCTTACATTTGTAGCTATGGAAACCATTGATTGCTGCTAATGAAGCCTCCCCATCCTCCTGGACCGGTTTGGCTGTGTGCAAGGGGTATGTGTCGGATGCGGTGGGATATTTTCCGGCAGGATCTCACCATTCCTGTGCTGGGGCTGGGTTTTGCAGTGAGGGCTCTTGGGCAGACACAACCCGCCCCAGCCGTCCGCAGCCGCCAGCTCTGGATGCCCAGGGCTCTCCAGCGTCCTCCCAGTGACCAAGGTGTTTGCTGAGATGATGGAAACCAGGACGATTTCCACCAAAGTCTTCATGCTTTTGGCAGCAGCTTGCTTTCTGCAAGGATTGGGGCAAATTCTGACCGGTTTTGGGACTCCCTCAGCCTGACAAATCAATGCACTTCAACAAATACCCATTTAGGGACCAATTAATCCCCAGGAACAACCCCTTTTGCCTTGATGGAGATGCTGGGCGTCTCCATCTCAGCTCCCGCAGCTGATATTTCTACCTATCTGGTCTCGCACAAAACCTCCTTCCCAGCCTTAGCTCCTTCCTCCCATCTCTCCCCAGCCTAACCTCCACCAGCCACTCCAGTCTGCAGCTGCTTGTTTGATTTTTAATTATTCTTCATTATATTTAAGGCAATTTTGCAAAAAAAAAAAAAAAAAAGTTTATGGCAATTTACTCTGCTTTGTAATTAGAGCCGGTGATTAGAAAATCTTTCGCTTCATGATGGAGTTTTCCTTTAAAGAGAAAAAAAAAAAAGAAAAAAAATCAGAAAAGGGGAATAGAAAAGGGCCGCCAAAAGAGCTCAAAGACTAGAATTAAACAGATTATATCTCATTACTTCCAAATGGAAAGGAAAGTTACAGCTTATTAGAGCATTTGCATCTGCAGCTGGGCAGGAGGGGAAGCAAATTCCCCCCACGGTAGCAGGCTCGGGCGCGACAGCAGGTTGCAATTGGCTTTGGGGGGCTGATATTTTTCCAAGTCTTCTGCTCTTGGTAGGAAATAGATGACTTTTTTTTATCGGTTTATGTTTCTTTTGTTCTGCCGGGCCGACTTTGCAGATAAATGCCACCTTGGTTTCGGCCCACTTAAAGGCCAAAGCTAATTAAATAACGCATCCTACAGCCTCCGCCTCGCCCCTCCCCGGTGTCATTTCCAGATGCTATTCATGCACAGTGCTCAGGGAGGGGGATCCCAATGAGGGAAAGGAAGAAAGGTTGAATTTGGGCATCTTAAAATGAGTCCTTTAACCGGCCTAGGATGCCTTTTGGTCCCAGCTGCAAACCCAGAGAAATTCGGGTGAAAACATTCAGGTAAAGCGTCTGTTCAGGCACACGGCACGCATCGGTGTGGATTACAGGGCTGTTTGGCACCCTGCCCTCCTTGTCATCCCTCCCCTGCAATCAGGAGTCCATCTCGCCCGTATCAGCGGCTCGTCCTAATGCCAGGGGAGGGCTCCAGCATTGCCGTGCTGTTTATTCATCCCCATGACAGGTTGTGAAAGTGTGAAAAAGCGGGTTGAGCAGAAAAGGGAGGGTTTGGGTTGCACCCTCTATGGCTGCTCGAGCATCACTTTAGCACACAAAGCCTTGAGGGGTTTTCGTTTCCCAACTGTGCATCTCAGGGAAGACTTCTCATTATATGGGAAGAATCTCAGGAGATTTATCCTGATGGAAAAAGGGTTTTGGCTGAGGGAAGGACGAGCAGACCTGTCTCCTTGAAGGGGCACCCGCGCAGCAGAGATCGGACGCAATCATTGCACACGTAGACTGAGCATCGTGGCATCGCGGGCTGTGCAATCACACATTGTCAGCACAAAGGCTTCCTTATCTCCAGGTTTTGGGGAGTTTTCAGCATGAAATTTTCTTTTGGGGTGAAATCTGAGATCTTTTATTTGCCTTTGTCGGTCCCAAAAGCATCGGGAGGGGAGCTGGGCAGGCACACGTGGAGCTCTCTGCTCCCCAAACCAAGGCTTGGTATCTCAGCATCCTCTGGGTCTTGCCGGTCCTTGGAGAGCAGATGATGCTGAACCCTTGGTGCGATGCACACCTCCTACCCAGCCAGCTGCTGACCTTAACAGAGCAAGTCAGAGCTGGAGACAAATACAGGCAGACAATGAAACCCGCTTAATTGGAGCTCAGAATCGCTATTGGCGCTGTCGTCTTCTCCTTTTTCCCCTCTCCTAAGGAATTTTTTCATTAGCGAATAACAAAAATTATTTAGGTGCTTGACATCTCCAGAGTGGTAGTGGATTTGCAGCGTGCATTAGCTGGAAAGTTTATCCCAGCCCTTAATAGGCTTGAAGAGGGATGGATGCATTTTGACTAAACCAGGGGAGCTGATTGCTACCTAAATAACTAATTCATCTTCATAGCAGACACCCGTCAACAGCTAGTAAAAAGGAGTTACACCCAAGGTCGTGCCAATTAGCTGTAGAGGAGAGCTGCAGTGTAGGGTACTTGGAGATGCAAACAGCTCGAGATGCACAGAGATGCTTGGAGCTGGAGTACCTGGCTTGAGGGGGATTTCGGCTTTTCCACGTAGGTGGATGCAGCTGAGCTCCTGTTAGGGATGCTCCAGGTCAGCCCACAATTCTGTTACAACCGACTTCAGCTATTTTTAGTGTTGGGGAAGAGAGGGTGGAAGCCTGGAAAGGTTTTTGAGATGTAGAGGAGAGGGTTACTTGGGGCTGCCTTGGAAACACTCGAACGAGATGAGATGCAAAAGCTCCGCTTTTAAAGGTGTGACAGATGGGAGAGGAAATGAAACTGCGTGAGGATCTAAATGGGTCACGGCAAAAAAGCTTTTCAATAGTTTTTAGTGTCATAAGGGATCCATAGAGCCTCCTGCCCACCCGTATAACTCAGCCCATTGAACTCCACCGGAGCGAGGGCAAGACTTTGGCTGCTTTCTAATCTCTTCTATAAAGGGGGAAAACAACCATAGTCAAGATTGAAAGGTCCTAAAACCCCAGCGCTGCCTTTGCAGTCACATTTTCTCCTTCACTGGGGACATTGCAACGAGGCGGGCGAGGAAAAAACGTGTCCAGAGCCCAGCTTTGGGCAGGAGGTCACAACAAGCCCCAGATCTGTCCCACCATCCCCATGCACCCCAAACCCATCCCGTTGTCCCCACGCACGCTCTCCAGAAGGGAATTTTCCCAGCAATAAGTGTGAGCTGTCACTGTAACAGCCTCCCGTGGCTTGCGCTGCCTTGTGATTGAAGCTTCCATTAACTTGCATTTCCCTTTTATTTTTTCCTATTTTTTTTCATTTTTTTTGCTTGAAGCTTCGCTCGCCTTAATTTGATTTTTTTTTTTTCTTAAGCGCTGTCGCCACCGCTCTCTTTTAATAAGTAGTTAATCAATTCTGTGGAGTTGCTGCAGCCCCACTGCTTCCAGCCATGCTAAAATGGGATGCTCTGATTAATTCCCCCCCCCCCCCCCCGCCCCGTTTGTTTGCCGGCAATTTACTCCAATAACTACCCCCCGGTGACTTGGGGGTACACGAATGCATATTTCCGAGGCGCTGATGTTTTGCCCCGTGGCTGGTGATCAGCTCTGGAGATGACACATTTCCTGGGTGAGGCTGGGGGTGATTTGGGGTGGAAGCACGCTTGGCGAAACGCAGAGGGCTGGCTGTAACTTCTCTTGCCTGCAAGTGTTGTCTAGGAACAACAACAACAAAAAACCATCCAGAAAATAAAACCTTATTCCTGCTTTTTAAGGGATTTTTTTGGTTAAGCTCTTGAGCTGTCCAAAATGGGGACAAGCGGTGTTCAATTTTTGTCGGTTCTTTGTTCTGTGCGTGTTTTCCCTTTGCTTTCTCGCCGGGGTCACTCTACTATTCATCACCTTCTGCTCTTGCAAAGCCCCTTCGTGCAGGTGGGAATATTATTCTGGAATAGAAACACCCGGAGACAACGGTTAAAGGATGGTATCTGCCCCAAAAGAAAGCAAAACTGGACTTGCTGCTAGAGCCCATATGGGAAAATCACGGCCGTGATCCAACGGATCCTGCAGTGCCCTTGCAGCATGAACATGCTGCAGATTTGGAAAAGGGACTAAACCTGTCTATTTTCATGTAAGAAAAGGTGAAATTGGTCAATTGAGCGAGTTACGATCTATTATTCAGGATAACTTGGAAAGCTTTGCAATTTTTTTGAGGGGGGAATTAGGTTCTGTATAGCACTGGAGTAGTTAATTTTCTACAAAAACCCTGAAAGCCTATCTTCAAAAGACAATAAAACTTGATCAGTTCACCTGGGTTTCCATTTTAATTCACTCTGAAAGAGTACTTAAGCCTTCCTCCCTGTTTGTGAAGACACCTACTCTACATGCTCGTAGCACGCTGGATAATAGACCTAAGAGTTATAACTTGGTGATAAAAATAATGCATAGATAATGGAATAATTATCAAATGCTTCCTCTGCGAATGCAAATGGGGGTTTTCCCTGTGTGCTGGTTTTCCCCCACGTACAGATTTTTACAGCCAGGCTTTTGACCGAGCTGAGACATTACGTGGAAAGGGAGCAAAGCAATTAACAGGCTTTGATAAGGCTGAATCTCCAGCCGAACCATTTTGCAAGAACAAGGAGGTGGAGGTAGCCACGTGGCACGTCAAGGCTCTCCTCTATCAGTGTGACTTTGCTGGGGAGACAGAAGCTGATTTTTTGGCACTAAAATAGGGAGAAACCAGCCATGTGAGTCTACTTAGTCTACCGCTGTGCTAAGAGCAAATCTCAACAACCCGGGACCAAAGCAACCATCGGTTGGGCTCCATCATTCAGCCCTATCTTCTCAACTGAACATCGCCATTTCTGCCATGTTTCCTCCCTTCCCTGCTCCAAAAAAAAAGCTCAGGGTCTCAGGAAGGATCCAAAGCCTTCGTGGTTGGCTTGAAGCTTGGCTGAGGCTGCAGATGTATCTCTTGCTTCCATCTTAAACGCCCATCTTCTTCCATCTGCATCCATTACAGAAGAAAACGTGGGGTTGTTTTCAGAGTGTACGGACACACAATGGTATTCCTAAAGGTCTGTCACTTGGTGTTTTCTTTTCTGGGTGATTTCTAGCTATTTGGGACCCCCTGGGAACGCATCTCTGTGTTTTAAAGGGTAATGCTCTTAATATAAAGAGTAGTATTTAGGGGTTATGAGTATACAGAAGAGTGTTGTTACAGTCATTTTTAATAAAGCCTTTATTCTAATATAAATAACACTTATAAAACTTAAATGAATCCGTAGAGCTGGTGGGAAAAGGGACAGGTTCTTTGCCAATTATTTTTCTTCAAAAATACTTCAAAGATAAAAAAAAAAAAAAGAAGCAGCAACCCACTCCATTCATTTATTTATGAGTTAATAAAAGCAAGAGAGAAATAAGCAGTTAACATGCATAGATTTTGAAACGCAGGGGGATTTGGGGGACAATGTAGTCTGACCTCCTGCCTGCCAGCAGCGGGTTTCAGGGAGGAACGCCTTCACCGCCGCTGCTGAGCTCCGGGGCTGCAGCCCAGCCGCTCTCCAAAGGGCTTCTCTACACACACGGGCCTGAAAACCCACGTGTGGACGCTTCTCACTCCAAAAAAAAGCTCCTTTTTGCCTTTTCCCCCCCCCGCTTTATTTCTTTTTTTTTTTTCATTTTACCTAAACTAGAACTCAGGAGAATGACGAACTTTTTTTTTCCCCCTACAAAAACTCTTTTGCAATTTGCTCTAGAAAAGCTCTTGTGCTTTAAATGCTTTAGTATTTATTAAACTTGCATGTTCAGACAATGCAAAGATCCCTGCACGCTGATTTGCACAGCAGCAGGTGAGGGTTTCCCCACGTGCCTGGAGCATCTCCTGCAGCAGGCGCATCCCTTTCTCGGGGGGAGTCTCGGAGGAAATTAGTCCTATCCATATTGTGAGCAGGACACGAGGGAATTGACCTGCAGTAAGTTCTCTTTCCCATGTTTGTTCCTTACAGCTGGACTTTGCAGTTCAAAGGTAATTCATAACCCTCTTTTCAAATTATTTTAGAGCGCTGGGAGTCGCCCTGAAACATGAGAAAATACTGCAAATAGGCAGCATGTTTGCACTCAGTTCATCTCATAAAATAAATCAGATCTAGACTTTGCTGAGCCAAATCGGTCTGTGGGACTCACTACTGCTGGGTGAAAGAAAAAATTAACAAGATTCAATTTTTTTTTTAAGAAAAAAACCTTTTAGAACAAAAAATCAGGCAGGCGTAAGGGATAAAATCCCCATTCTGCAGGTTTTAAATGCTGGAGAGGAGGAGAAATAAAATACATACGTGGGAATATGTTTTTTGCCAGGATCATATTTCCATTCTGTGCAGTGATGGAGCTGTTTGTATTTGCTCTGAAGCACAAGTGGATGCTCTTTGCACGGGATGCTTTTCTGGTCTGGCCTTGGAAATGCTTTTATGTGCATCCTGCCCTTCACGCTGAGCCTGAGGACCTGATACTTCTGCAAATTAGGATCAGAAAACCTCAAATGAGGTTCTTAAAATGCGACCAGCTTCGAAACCGCAGCTGCAAATCCTTTCTATGGTCACCGAGATCCAGAGTTAATTTAGAAGAAACTCCACTGCAATGGTAGTGCAACAGAGCCCGACGTGCCTCAAAGGTGAGCTCAGCATCTTGGGTCACTCGTTTGCTCTTAATTTCAAGGTAGAGGGAGAAATTTTAATGAAAGGGGAAGATGAGAGGCAACATTGTTGCCTGGGCCAGAATCTTTTATATCTCCGACAGATTTTGCTGAAGTTCAACCCACACGTTGATAAGGCTCCCCCTTCTTAATAGCTTTATTCTCTTCCGTACTGCCGTAGATAACCTATTCCCACCAAAAACCTCTTTATTCTTCAAGCAGGGCTCATTTCCCACAACCTTTTTAGACCAGAAGGGCATGGAAAAATAATAAGCACTGTGCACCGTGTTCAAGTTAAGAACTGTGATTATCCGTTCGTAGTGCCGGAGTTGGTATTTTTACGACACTGGTGGTTTATTTTAAGTGCATCTCTTTTGAGGTGAGAAATGTGTGTTTACACTTGAAGTAGATGGAGAAGAGCAGTCAGGGCTGGTTAATCTTCCTGGGAAAGTGAGGGGCTGTGGCTGTGTGTGGGGACGTCCAATTTAAAGTCATTGAGTCTCTACCATGGGAGCATCACTCTTAAAGCCTAGATTGAAGGAGAACCTCACCATCACCCCAGGGCTAGCCTACTAATGGCAAAAGCATTTCAAGCTGGCTTCGTAATACCCACCTGATTTAGTTTATCAAAGTTGGGCTTGTAAAGATGCCCTCTGGTTTCAGCACCCGCTTCTGGCTGCACAACTGCATTTAAAAAAAGCCAGTAAGGATGATATTTCTAGGTGTGTAACTTGATTTCTCAAAGCGACTTTGGAAAGATGGATGGAGGTCATAGGTTTTTCTTACTGTCGTCCAGACGTGTCTGGACACCAAGTAGGACAGCAGAAATGGGTGATGAGGGGCAGGTACAGCTTGCCGAGGGTTCAAAAACCAGTTAGTTATGTTCATAGGTCACCTATGGATCTCACCTCCTTAAAGACCTCTTTCTGCATCTTCATCCATTGCATCTTCCGGGGCAAAGAGCAAAACTATTTGAACTGCATCGCCTCTCTGCACCATCTCCTTCTCTTCCGCTTGCCGTTAAAGTGTCAATATTTTCAGCCCTGTTTGATGACACTCCCAAGGTCCCCATGCCACCCAGGCTGGATCAACACCTGCCAATTCTGCACCGCCAGGGCGGGGAAGAGGGTGTCAACCTGGCTGAGATGCACAAAGACGCTGCAATGATAATAAATTGGCTTGTCAAAGAGGAGGGCAGATTTGCTATTAATGGAAATAATAGTAGATTACATGGGCTTTTGTCACACAATATAATCAAAGGCAGGATCAAAGGGAGGGAATATAGCAAATGGTTAGCAGGCAAGACATGCTAATGAGATAAAAACGCTAGCCTTGCTACCTCTCTGAGCTTCAATCGAAGGATAATTGATACTAAATAATGTAATTTTGAGCTGTGGTGAAATGCACTTAAAACCAGCAGACAAGGCTGTGAAAATGTTTTAGTTTTTCTGTTACTCCGCTGTCATTTCCATCACTTTTTTTTTTTTTTCTCCTCCGTGTGGCAGCTGATTGTGCGTGTGGGAGCTGTTGGGGGAAGAGAGAATAAGTGAAAAAACCCTACTTCGGCAAAATACGGGTGCGTTTACAGGGGTTTAACTTCGTGATGCCAAGCCCCTGGGTCTGCCTCTGCAGTAGGTCACCTCCATTCAGCTGCGCTTGGGTTTGCGCGGTGAGGACGGCCCGGTGGCGGCACCGGCACTGCTCGTTGCAAAGACCCCGGGGACGGCACCGCTGTGCGGCGGCGGCGGCTCTGCCACCTCCGCCGCCACCACAATGCTCTTAGGCAGCAGCTTCAGCTGGCTCGACTAAAGGCTGCTGTTTCAACCTACCACTTTAAATGCAATTTAAAACTAACCGTGATTTAAATGTAAAACGATGCAGTTTAAATGATTCTCTAGCAGTAACGCAGTGAAGTGCAAAGGTTTGGCACGGTGTGGTGTCAAAGGGCTGTTATTTTATTCCCTGAAGCCATGTTGGCTGAAGCTCCGCTGCCTTTCAGTCAGCTCTATCTAGCCCGAGGAATTCATGATAGTCTGAAATACTTTTTCCCCTGGAAAACTTCCTTATTGCCTGCTTTCTGGAAAAATAAAAATGCCAGACTAGACTTATCTTAAATATTTCTTAGTGCTTTCACATGGCCCTTCCGATGTATTTAGGGCAAATCTAACAGCTGGCACTGTCTGATTTGAGACCTGCCATCCGTGTCGGCGTTAGCAGCTCGGGAGAGACACAGATCTCCCTTCCTCCCTTGTAGGACTCATCTTTTTTTGTTTCCCAACCTACCGTGGTACATGAAAGTTGCATCCATTATAGTTGCAAGTACCAGCTCAGAGGGCTCTTCAATCACCACCCAACGAACCCAGCTGTCAGCACGAACTCACCGGAGAGTATCTGGAGACTGCTAGCAGATGGGGGGGTTGTTGTAAAGTAATTCCCCAAGATTTGAAGGCAACGAGCGGTGCAAGAAGCTGGATACTGCCTGGAGACAGCACAAGAAGAAGCCCTGTTTGGGGCAGAGCCGGCCCAAGGAGCCGTTTATATCCAGCCCAGAAGATCCCACGTGTGGAAAAGCTTGCTCGGGAATCGCAGGCTTAAAGCAATGACAGCTTGCACCAAGATATGAGCATCCCAATAGGGAAGAGCGGTAAATTAAAAAATAGAGAGCTGTCATCCTCTGAAGAACATCTTTTTGGAACTGGAGGGAGAAATCTTCATCCTGCCCTCCAGCTGATGACAACCGTCAGTCCCCATCGGGCTTTGCTGGAGTAGGCTACTTGAGTACCTCCGTATTTTTAACATGTTCAAATTGCAGCAAGGGTCTGGGAGTATGAAGGTACACAAGTGCTTTGCTGAGTGTGAGTGGAGGAGAGATTTTCTGGGGTCCGGTCGTGGCTGCAAAGGACATCAGTGGTGCAGCTGATCCGTGCAAGAGCATCCCTTGCTGCCAAGGTAGGAAGAGCTCTGTGGCAAATGCAATAAATGACAAGCTAAAAATAAAAATTACTTTGATGGTTGCAGATCTGATTTTTTTTTTTTTTCCTACTTAGAAGTTCCTTGTGGCAAAATTAATCAAATCAGGATGTTCCCCAGAAACTTTTTGTTTTGTTTATTTATCGCAATGAGTTCGGCTGAGCAGTTTCCCTGCAGAAAGAAGACTGTTCTGTGTCACGGAAAATAAATAATGAAAAATAAAGGATCTTTTCTCCTGCGTTCCCAGCCCCTCTTTGCTGACTGATGCCAAAGGCAATTACCAAAGCTAAATTAAGACTAATTTTGCCAGATGTCTTCTGAAGAACCTTGGAAGCACTTTTTCACCCAGGGATGCCCTGGGGGGTTAGACAACACAGGAGAACATATAAGACCCAGGTTCGTGTAACGTATGGCCTCGGTACTGGCTCAATGCTACATCAATGTGAGGAGATGATGGAGGGATAATAAACAGGTCCTGCTCCTGAGGGTTAGACTCTCAGAAACACCAGCAAAGTCTGAATTTCAGCACACTCTCGAATGCAACCGCTAACCTGCCTCCCCCCTTGTCTTTTGAAGCTTGCTGACCCCTACGTGCTGAATTCCTCTCCCAGGACGCATTAAAATCCACCACACGTCTTTTCCTCTGCCCCGGCTCCTCGGTGAACACTGCCACGTCCTCTTCTCCTTGCCTGCCTCTCCCCTGGTGCTACATAAACTAAGTGTTGCCTTTTGTGCCCTGTTTTCCCCGCGGTCAAAGGCCAAGGCTGCAGCTTGTGTCCCACGTAGCCGGACCAAGACCAACTTGCAGCTCACCCGCTTGGCTGCTGCTGGTGGCAGAGGCTGCAAAGCCAACCGCCACTGGTGTCAGCACACACACGAGCTCACGTGTCTCTGCCTACATCTATTATAGAGCTGGACCCTAAGCAACTTGCCTTCTGCAGCTCCTCAACATCTCCTTTTGAGTGTTGGGGTGGAGGTCAATGAGCAGAGATACTGAAATACTAAACTGGAATTTAATGAAGCCAGCACCTTCTTAAAATTGGGTCCAAGCTGTCACATGAGCTATTTTCACACTGGAGCCATGTTTCAATGGTTCATCCACCTCCTAAGTCCACCTGGATGTAAAGGAAGTAGAGAAAAGTGGGGTTTGAGATGGCATCAAGCTCCTGTGCTTGACTTGTCAGCATTAAGGCAAGTCAGTGCCAGGAACTCCTCGTTTCTGGATAACACAATTGTATTTGCAGGATTGGTTTTTATAGATGCCTTCATCGCCTTTCATCATTAGGAAAAAAAAAAAAAGAAGGCAAAATATACACACGCAGATCCAGTGAGGTTCCTGTGCTCTGCTTAGACAATTGCTACCAATTTGAAGTGTCGGTGCACATACGCTTAGAGAGCGTGTGAACGTCAGCATCTTTTCACATGAGATTCTTTGGTCAAGGTTTTGCATACACTGAAGTGTCTATATTTCCCAGAACAGAAGGATTAGTTTCCTGGGCATCTGATTATATGGTTGTGGTTGTTATGGGGATGATGAAGGTAAGTGATTTACGACAATATAAGAAAGGATCCAAGCAGTTTATTCCATTTATAGCCTTGCGTATGCGTATAGCGTGTGCATTCAAGGCATGCTGCATAAAAGAGAGGTGTGAACTACCAACAGCCACGTTGTGAGTAGAGTTTCTCAGCTGTTCTTGGTGAAGGGACCTGATAAGGTACAACAGCCTTTTACCACTCTTACCAAGGGTAAGAGAGTCACAGAGTCTGGGGTTCATTTTCTGGAGAAATAAAAGAGGGGAAAAAAAGGGTTCAGCTCAGGCCAGAACGAAAAGATATTGTCTCTTCCTGAATTCCCAGTTAATCTGGGGTGGAAGGGGTGAGTCTTTTTAAAAATTCTTCCTCTGCTCCTTCTCCCATCCCGTTTTCATCTATTCTGAAGTGAAATAATAGCGCTGCAAACCAAAAAGCCAGAAGCTACATTTTAATGGTGTTAAAAAGAAAACATTTTGAAACAGTTGATGTCTTCCTTGCATTGTTTTTGTCTATAAGGCTTCAGCGGTGGCTTGCATTCAGAATGAGTGGGTTTTTGGGTCTACCCAAGAGGGCCTTTCCTAGTAAATCTACTAGTGTCTGGAAGAAAAAAAACCCTGCCTGGGTCTCATTCTCATTGTTTTTTATTTGCTTTTATGAGTACAGCTAAGAGCTGGAGGACAACAGTCGCTGAACTGGCTCTGCTCGAGCTGAAGGAGACAAACCGAGGTGAGAATTTGATATAACTTGCCCGTGGTCATACAGCAGATACGCTGCCAGACGATGGCTGGGCAAGGTATATTTAGAAATGAGTTAAATAGAGCGTTCAGCCACCTGGGATGGGAGCAGCGGCTCCAAGCGCTGCTTGAAATCACACACGTGGGCTCACAGTGGCCGCCATCCCCCACAACTCCTTGCATGGAGATGAGTGGAAAATGGATGGAGATACTCGGGCTGTCCTTGCTCCTTGTTTGATCTCCAGACGTCTTCCAGGCGTCTCATCTGACATGATGCTCAGATGGAGTAACTCATGACAGCCTGAACCTCCTCCAGTTTTGACATTGAGGAACTTTCTTTGCAGAATAAAGCATCCTGTAGGAAATGTTTTCAAGCCGTGGGAGTTGAAAAAGAGATTAAACATAAAAGAAAGATAAACTGCTGCGTCTTAGAAATGCGATATCTGCACTCGGCCCATGTCTAATGAAGTGATTCGTGTAAAGCCTCCCTGGAGAGGCGGTGAATATTGCTGCTCTTCCAGCTCAACCCTGGAGCCAGCAGCTTTGAATATCAGCTTTATTCCTTGGAAATAAGGAGTCAAGAGGGTGATGCTGTGAAGTGGGAATGGTTGGGAAAGTTCTCGGAGTCAGGGATGATTCAACGCAGCTAAAAAATTCCCCTTTCTTTCCCTCCCCGTCTCTGTTCAAGGCTGCTTGGTTGGAGTGAGATGGTCCGTAAGCTACAGCTTGTGTGTCATTCTCCAGGGCCTTTTTTACCTGCTTGTTTGCTCTTTTTTAGCATACATTTTGAAGGGTTCTGGATGAGCTTGTGTTTTATTGATCAGGCTGCTCTCAGCTCCTTTTCTCCAGCCCTTCATTAAAGCTGGGATCACGCTTCCTGAAGGTCTCCCTAGGGGATTCTTGCTTGTGGAAACCGTATGTTTATGGCTAAGGCTGTCGGACTTGAGACCACACTTGATATTTCCCTTTTTGTTTAGTGTGGAGATGCTCTAGTTACCATAGATTTTCTTTTCACACTTGTTCTCCTCTGGCCTTCAGAGTGGGGAAGAAGAAGAGGGCTCTTGAATTTTCTTTGTTGGCTTCATTGATCAGTGTATTTTGGGTTTCATTTCATTTCTTTAAAAACAAATTTATGAGAGATGGGATCTTCTGGGTTTTCCCTTTAAAGTGAAAAAGGTCATGTTAATTAACCGTCCTCGTTATGACAAGCAGCGCTAAGGACTGAGTGAAGAATTTGTTCTGTTCCTGCCTGCGTGTGGGAGTTTGTATGATAAGGATACTCCGATGCACATAATACAATCATTGTAATGTCTTCAGACTGTTATGTAAACTGCGTAACATGTCACTCTCTTCCTTTTTTCTCTATTAAATGAAATGAACTGAAGTTTGTAGCGGGAAGGTGGAAATTAACTCTTTAAATACTGGACACCAACAAGAGACATGCGGAAAAAAGTCCATCGAAGTTTTCCCTGCCCTCTAAAAGAAAGTGCTGAGAGTTACCTAAAACAAATATTCATCAGCTGGAAAAAGCCAGAGCTTCCTTTATGTTTTTAAAACCTTTTTGTTCTGCTCATTTGGGGAAGGTGTCTCATTTGAAAAACACCTGCACTCATTTAGAAAGGAATGAATTGGGATAATAAATAGTACCCCCTTGCCATTCATTGAACTGGGAGCACTTGAATTTTATTTTTTTTTTCTCCTTCCAACTGTTATAAAATAGACCAGAAGAGGGCTATTTTAGATCAATAATCTTTTTTTTTCCCCTCTCCCTTGATATTCCAGGTCAGCTGGCAAATGGAGAATTATTCTTTGCACAGTTCTAAAAAGCTCCTGTTATCACCCATCTGAGACGGCCACTTGCCCCAGATAAGGGAACCGCTGTCTGAGCGAATGGGTAATAAAGTGAATTGGTTTTGGAACGAGCAGCCGTCAGGTTTGCCCTTGATGGTACCTTCTTCCTCGCTGCATCCCGGCCCCACATTTGGATGCTTCGGCTCAGGGATGAGCAGCCCTCGGTCCCTCTCGATTCCCTTTGTTCATGGTTTTTCTGCTCGCTTTCAGCCCGAGCCGTTCATGCCGTGCTGCTCCGTGTCAGAAATTCATTAACTAACTTTGCATTTTGATGGTAGACGTGGAAATGCCATCTGCTACCCAACGGCTGTGCTTTCTCATCTGCCCAAATCCTGCCGAACCCCGCCAATGTCACTGAGATTGGTTGAGCCGCTACTCGCTTTCCTGTTATTAGCAAATTAAGATACACTTCCCGCTGTTGATTTCCTCATCTAAACACTGCGCTGGGAACAGAAATAACCCTATTACTGGGCCAGGATATAATTTAGCCATAACACTAATCTTTGCTGGTCTGAGACGGGGTGTTATTCTGCATCTGTTGTTATCCTCCATAGCCCTTATTCCTAAAGCTGGGGAAATACATTTCCTTATCAAACAGCTTCATTTAAGTCTAATTAGATAGAGGCCCACAGGTGACTCCGTCTAATATCCTCCCCTCCGTCGACGCTACCTTAAGTACCCCAGGACGTGTGCTTGAGGAAGCCTTACTGCAGGAAAAAAGCTCAGCTCCAGCAGAGAAAAAGTCAGTTTATTCGTGCATCCTTCTGCGCTAAACGCGGGCCAGGCAGCGATTTCCACGCTGATGGGGAGCATCGGATACCATGAGGAATAGCATTGGAGTCATGATGGGCTTCCCGTCGAGCGAGATACGGCTCGGGGTAATGGTATCGGCATCTGCCTCCTCGTAAAGATCCAAGATCCTGATCAGTGCCAAGATGCGGGGGGGGAAGTGAGAAATTCACAGCAGGATTTTTAATGGTTTGGGGAGGGATTTGAAGGGCTCTCGTTGCTTTCTCAAGGTGCAAGAGGGGGGTAAGGTGTGAGGGGAGGATTTTCCTGAAGAGTGGGATTTGCTTTGCCGCACTTCAGGGTCAGCCAGTGGCTGGAAGCTCTTCTTACAGAGATAAGTTGGTGCGTCTCCTCCTAAGAGAGGTCAGCCCTTGGCCGATGCAGCTTATGGCTGTCTATTTTTTGGATGCCTTGAGGATGGCATTCATAGAATCACAGAATCACAGAATCATACAGGTTGGAAAAGACCTTTAAGATCATCAAGTCCAACCGTAAACCTAACACTGCCAAGCCCACCACTACACCATGTCCCTAAGCACCTCATCCAAACGTCCTTTAAATACCTCCAGGGATGGGGACTCCGCCACTTCCCTGGGCAGCCTGTTCCAGTGCTTGAGAACCCTTTCAGTGAAGAAAAATTTCCTAATATCCAGTCTAAACCTCCCCTGGCGCAACTGGAGGCCATTTCCTCTTGTCCTATTCCATCTTGTCCTTGTCCTCTTGTCCTTCACCTTGGTAACAGAAAGGCAATGTGACTTTTAGATAGGGAAAGCAATGCCCCCAATACGGTACTGCTCCTCTTTGGCTCTGGAAATAAGTTAACTGAGTACGCTAGGCGTAGGCAACCCGCTCTTGGACATCTAACATTAGCAGAGATGCTGGTGGGAGGAAGGACTCGATGAAACTGGGCACTGACTATGCCCCAGTCTCCCTTCCCCGCTTTTCATGAGCTGGATCATCTTTGCCCGCTTGATCCCTGTCCATCACTCCAGGGCTCTCCTGCACCAAGGTATTACTGCAGACAGGTTGCGGAGGGTCCGGAAAGGTAAGAGGAGCTGGTAATTACCTCATTTGCATTCTTTTCCTCACTAAAATGGACTGAATAATGACTTCACGTAAGTGCAGCACGATTAGCAGGAGCAAAGCTCGCAGGTGCCAGCTGGGAATGTCACCCACATCGGTGGCTTTAGATAAAGAGGAGGGTTCATGTCTCTCAAATCCCATCCGAAATAACCAGGATTTCAATCATCTGGCTCCTTGGAGGGTCTGATTTCATTTCATGGAGTCCCTGAGCAGACCCCAGAGCATCACGGGGACCAGAGGGATGTGGTGCTCAGTTCCCATCCACGTGCGGTTCTTGGCAGCGAGGACCATTGTCCTGTCAATATAATTAGAGAAGGCAGAGGAAGGAAGGGTTTGTTATGAGAAATGACCAAGGATGAGAGTCAGGTTTCTCGAAAACATGTGACTCCTGTTTTCAATCCCTTGTCACAAAGCCAGGACTTGCAGGTTCTGCACAAATGCATTCACAGCTTGCATTTGAGTATCTCATTTTCTAGTATTGACCTAGTAGGGTTTTGGGAACTTGGTGAAATCAGTGCTTTTCTGTGAATTGCTTCAGCCTCAAAGAAGCCGCCATTTCCAGCGTTCCCCAGCACCCACAATATTCGGGGAAACCCGAATATTGCTGCTGGAAGGGTTTGGGGTTCTTGAATCCGTTTGGATGATTTAGCAGAAGCAAAAGGGCTGCCCTGAGTGCAGGCAAAGGGACCAGACACAGATCACAGAGGCCGCTCCAGGCAGAGGCAGGATTTCTCCTTGGAAACACAGCTGAGGTCAAAGCAACCTTTACCCCCTCCAGAACTCAATTAGCAAAAACCAAGAGTAAAATGAAAGGCATGAGAAAAAAACCTGACCCTGCTCGCAGCATCGTGGCATGGGTTATCAGCGGCATAACTCAGCGCAGGGTCATTTTGGTGGGTGCAAGTGTGCAAGCGTGCATCGGTCGAAAGCCGGTCTGCTCTGCCTCCGATGACTTCCAGTCGCCTTGATTATTATTTTTTTTTTTTAGCCCAGGCAACGCTCACAAAACCTCCTTGGGGGCTTCAGTTGAGCTGTGAATGCGTCGGACACTTCAGCTATTCCCAGCGCTGGAGGCAGCTGCTTTGCCACTCCGGCGCCCTGCAGCAGCGAGGCAAGAGTTCAGCTGCAAAGCACCCTCGGCAGGGAGCCAGGGAGTTAAATCCAAATTCACCCATACCCCCCGGCACCCATCTGCCCAGCAAAGCCAGCGATGGGGCGAGCGTGGCCGCAGGAGCTAAATCACTGCTGATTCCCTGCCAGGCTCCCGCGGGATGCTTGGTGTCGATTGCTCACGTGGGCTTCAAAGCCCTGTGCTCTCCAAAGGGAGACGCCTCTCAAGGCTCTTTTAAATCCCAAACGTTGCTTCAACCTTGTCCCTCCAAGCAGGCACCTCCGTTGACGAAAGAGCCGTCTCCCGTCAGCGTTCTCGCCTGCCTCCTCGCCGCTCCCGGCTACTGATCCAGGTCTCCTCCGGCAATAATTCTCCGAGGTCGCCGGATCAAGCGAAGCAATTTAGAATAAATTGTGGTCGCTTCAGACTTTTGCATTAAACTCTGAACTTTGGGAGCTTCGCTGCACTGAAACTGTTGGCGATGCGCGCCCGGGGGGATTTGTATTTATTTCTATCCAAAGCGTTCCTTACTGCGCAACCTGCAGAGGCTAAGGAGATCAACGGGAAGGAGGGGAGAGTGGGGGAAGCGAGGAATATGTCTTTGGCCTTTCTTTCCTCTTTTAAAACCCAAAGGCAACTGGGAGCTTAATGGCCTCTGCTCGCGCAAGAGGCCAGCAGAAGGCCAGCGTGCGGTCAAAATTCAGCGATAAGGCCTTTAAAGGGGATTTCTGCTTTGCAGGGTCTGTCTCTGAAACTCTTTTCTGGAGTTTGTTCAATATGGCTACAGCAGGAGGCCAGGTCCCCGCTCAGTGCTGCTGCCGATGAATGCCTGTTTGCTCTCCTCGAGGTACAGAGAAGGTGGGGAGGACCTCCAGTGACCCCAAAAAGCAGGAGGCAGGGGAGAAGATACGTGCTCAGATAAACCTCCAAACATCATCTGCATTCAGCTTGCTTTTGCTGTTGTGGGGTAGAGGGGAGGAGGCTAAAAGTAATTATTTAGAGATATTTCATCTTGGCATCTTCTGAAATACATTTTTAATTCTATAAAAAAGCTGAAAACCCACAGTTCAGTCACCCCTTTTTTTCCAATTTGCTAAAATACCTTGGATCAGCCTTAAGTGAATCTCACTCGAAGCTGTGGAAAACTTTAAATATTAATGGAAAAAGGAGTTTATTTTGCATGCCTCTTGCCCAACTCACCGCTAGAGCCACAGCATCCCCTCACACATAGTACGGGTGTGTCTGGATTTAAGTGATGATGGAATTAGAGTCCATCTCCACGACATGCCCATCTGCTGCTGGTTCAGTGACCTACATGAGGTGAAATGAGATGTGCTGGTCTCCATCCAAGTCCTGGAGCAGGCACGTTGCCCCATCGTAAGCATAAAGGAGCATTGCCCAGCCTGAGTGATGTAAAATCCCATCAGGCACGAGAGGCACCTTTTTGGTCCCTATATCGTAATTCAATCACGTTTCAGGCTGGGTTTTGCATATGTGAGTCAGAAAACCTACAGAAAATGGAAATAAAAAATCATACAGGAGATTTATCCCCCTTCACCTGAATCCAGCTGCTGTTTTATTTTAGCAAAACTCCAAATATTGTGAATTTGGTGATGCTTGTGCATCCATGGCTTACATCCCTGCTAGAATTTTCAGACCTACAGATGTGTTTTTCTTTCCTCATATTCCCAATCCATGCCTCTTAGACCAGATGGAAAGTTTACCCTTCCCAATCTAGTGCTATCTCTGCATGTAAATGAAGAAATTTGAGCTTAAAACCTGTCAAACCAACACCTTCCCCAGGATTAAATTGACTTTGAAAGTGTATGCTTCAAAAAATACCCAAACAAGCAGGAAAAAATCCCAAAAGGAAAAGAATTAATAACCACAGTGTTTTCTAATATGCACACTAAACAACTCTTAAATCTAAATGAAATCTATATTGCATTCATTTTCTATTTTTGAGCTGAGTCTGGGCTAGTTTGGCTCCACATTCATCCAAATTTCATGCTTCTCCTTTGAACCCGGCTTATCGGAAATGTTCGCTTTCTTTTTTTCCTCCCAGTTGCCTTACGGTGGGTTTTCGAAACTCAAATCAAAGCAACAGCCTACATGGCAGGAAAGAAAATGACTGTGCTGTGTCCTTGTCCCCTTGCATGTGTGTTTGGGCACGATGCTCTGTGATGGCCAGGATTTGGGTATCACCCTCGGCGGGGACCCAACCTGCCAAAATCCCACTCTGTTCCATGGACCAGGGGGAGAAATCTTAGTTTTGGGTGTTTTGAAGAATGCTATCGGATAAATACAATAATATGCCAGTCCCACATCACTGCTGGGGATTTATTCCTGTACCTGTGAAATTTCCATCTGCGACAACAGGTTTCGGTGAATTCGGTGTATTTAATCTCCCTTCCACACTGGGCTTGATCATGCATTCCCTAGTGATAAGGTGCCCACACCACTCTTCTTCTAATGGATGTGTATTTTTGCCTCTTTCAGTGTCAAAAAGGAGGATAGTTCCTATTTGAAATGGCTTTCATAACCTCTGTAGACAATGCAGGGGATCTACACACACCAACAGTCCTTCACATCATCTCCAGTTTGTCAGGGAGGGAATTAGGAAGACGTCTCCTGGCCCCTTCGGTTCTTGCTGGGACATCTTTGCCACCAGCCACCGCTTTGCAGTGTTGAGAAAACCAGACTTGGGATGTTTTCCCAGTGGATTTTTTTCCCTTCAGTTTGCTGTTACGGAACGCACCACTTTGGATCAGAGATTTGGAGATGTGGCTCCAAAGGGCACCAAAATTTCATGGTTTTCTGCTCCCCCGTGGTATTTATGTGAGTGCTTCTGTGGTGTTGGTGGGATCCCCATGGCAGCATCGCAGACAGGGGATCTGCCACAATACGTGAAGGACCTTCAAGACCGTTACCAGATTTTGTTTGAAATCGCCCAAACTGGTTCCCAAATTAGGTGGGAAGCTAGCAGACGTCCACGAGCAGGACCGAGGGGGAAAACCCTGCAAGACCCCTGATGGACCAGAGAAGGAAACCACAGAGGCGACAACTTTTATTTAAATTATCCGTGGCTAGCAGGGCTCCGAGCATCGCCTGTGTCCTGAAGACACAATTAAAATACAAGCCCGAGCAAAGGAGCAGATGGACAGCAGTTGTTTTGCTGTCTGCCTGCACCTGCCAAATGAGCTTTCTTCCCTGAGCCGCAGCGGTTTCCAAGTGCTCTTGAAAGCAGAAGGAGTTGGCAAGCTGGCTGCTGTCTCCCCGCGCCGCTGACGTGATGGAGCCAGATTTTGGGAGAGGTGTTGGGGAAGATCATCGGAGCTGCGTTCGCTCGTTGGAGGGGCTGGATGCTGGGGAGAAAAAGGATTTGAGATGAGGAAGAAGAGGTGCCTTGAAGACCTGAACCTAAAAACCCTCTCACGTAACAGCATCGAGGCATGGAGGGCAATTCCCACCACAGTATTCAAGCCTCCTTTCATTTGCACCAAGGAGAATTTGGCAGGTCTGAGACTATTTATTCTCCCACGGGCTGAGTTTGCTCATCCCCAGAAGCCTTGGCTTTCCCCCCCGTAAAAAACCAAGATCCCAAACCATCACGGGCTATTTCTGCAGATATTTCCATGCAAACCCTGGCCCCGCTGAAGCCGGTTTTGTTATCAGCTTAATAGGGCCAAGACTTCAATTCATCCTTGCAATAAACTAGCGAAATGTTGTTGGTCTTGCTTTTTCTAATCAAATATGATTTTTTTTCTCATAGAGGAGGCCGTTCGCTAGCCCTGAGATAGCCGCCTGGCCTCGGCATGTGGAATTACAGATACTGCCAGCACCTATTAACTGTACAAATCTTTGCATTGATAACTAAGGGAGAGATTTATGTCTTAAAATGAGAAACACTATCCCCAACAACAAAATTGAGCCCGTGGATCAATCCAAATCAGAGTCCGACGAGGAAGTAAATGAGGCAATTGGCATTAATTGGTGTCTCTGGCATTTTAGCAGCCTGCCAGGAACGGTGGGCCAGAGGGACGGAGCTTCTCCCTTGCCCTTGGGGGGCTCCTGGCCAAGGTCGAGCTATTTTGGCAAGTTATTGGGGAATATTTGCAGAGTTTCCTTGGTGGCGTGTTCTGGCACCTCCAAGGAAATAAATAAAAAATCTACTCGCAGGGCTAAATGTGCTTTAAAAAACAGCCTCTTGCTTTTGCATACCAATTGGCTAATAAGCCACAAACTGGATTTTCTCAGATTAATTCCCATACACTTCATTTACTTGCTGCTTTTTATCCGGCAGCCTTCTATCCCCGCGCAGGTACTGGCAGCCATGGGCAGGATTTCTCTAAATGCTCCTGGGGACATCATCGTGCATATGCTTCCTAACACACCAAAAAGTCAAGACCTCGTGCATGATCTTCTGGGCTTGTACCCCAACATCATACTCAACGCGGATGTCCACCATGTGTTTTTAAAGGAGTAGCAGCTTGGCGGCTTTTATTTGCATAGATGTACCCCAGACCCCACTTCTTGGGGTGCGCCTGGGTGGGCTGTACGAGCTGGCAGGGGGCTGGGAATGTCTCATAGTCTGAGCTCTTGTCCCCAGGCCATCAAATCTACCTAAACTATTCCTGACAGCTGCTTGTCTAAACTATTCTCAGATGGAGCGTCGACGGCCTCCCCAGGTAACCGTTGCCTCATCAAAGCCGAGTTGTGCTGGTGCTCTCTTCCTAATGTACCCTGGAGGAAATTATAAGACATTGCTAAAACTTCGTAGGTGTTTAATCTTCATTATGAAGGAGTCCTGAACCACCAGATGGGTAACGGATGGGTTTCAAGATACGGCTCTGCCAGTCCTGGGAGATTTGGGCTGTTCTGCAAAGCCCCGTCTCCCCCAGGCACGTGGCTAGGGCAAAAGCTCATCCTCTCAGCTTTTGTTAAGAAAGCAATCCATTTTTAGGTCTAGCAGTTGCAGAAAAAAAAGTCCTGGAAAGACTTACCTCATTCCTAAAACCTCAGAAAGCAAATTAACCCAATCTTGCAATCCTCTGCTTAGTCTTCGTGTCACCCAGCACTGGGCACTTCCCAGAAAGAAATAAGGAGCCTGACCAAGCATCCCTTTGCCATTCAGAAAGGAAACCCAAATGAACTGGAAAATCCTTGAGTTTCCCTGGGTATTTCCGAGGGACCCAGCAGGGTGCAGAGAAACCTCCGAGCTCTGGAGCAAACGAGAAGGATTCGCCCTCTCGTTCACCTCTAGCTGGCTGGGTTTGTTCGGTTTTGCAAAACCAAAGCTTATTTGCCACGAAATGAAAAGAAATTGTCTCTTGGGAGACTGGAAGGGCTCCAGAGAAGAGCTGCTGCCATGAGAAAAGCTTTGTAGGCTGACCCATGTGGGATGAGGTTAAGGGAAGTGAGCAGGGACAGCCCCGAGCAGGAGATTGCTCATTCCTGCTCCGGGCTGTGGCTATAAATAAAGACCAGGATCTAAGAAAAAAAAAAAGGAAGAATGACTTGGTTTATTCTCCTTCGCCAATGAGAGAGGACAGCTTTAAAGAGACACACGAACAATATAGAAAATAACGAGCCTGGTTTCCTAGAAATTAAGGCTGAGCTAAAAGCAGACCTGCCAGCTCAGCCAGATTGGCTGATGGGGGGACCACGATCTGCTGGAACTTGCTTTTACTCCTGAGCCCTTCGTGTCATTTGGGCCGGTGCAAAATGGAGCTAAAAAAAAAATGCTTTCTGCCCAAATTTTCCCTCTTCTGCCTATTTCCAAGGAGAGCTGCTGGGCTTGAGTCTGAAACGCAAAGAAAGATGAGGCTGCTAAGAAAGAATGAGTCGGATCACAAATGTTAAGGCCTCTCTGGGTCCTTGCCAGGTTTCCCCCGCACCTCCCGGCAGTATGTTCCCGGTGTGAGCATTGCCAGAGGGCAGAAGGGGTCGGATACGGCCCCGGCCGCATCGGGCTCCAGCATCTCTAATGAGCCATCGCTGAAGCCGGGGACAGAGCAGCCTGCTGCCGTTCGGGCATTAATCAGATTAAATGGGAAGATATTAAGGCAAGTGCTTTTTAGTGCCACATTTTGTTAGATCCCAGGAGCTGACTGCTGCCACAGCGCTTTCCACTCCCTCCCGAAATGGCATGAGAAAGGCCTAATGGCTTTCATGGTGAAGGCATCTGTTATTAGACCCCACGTGCTCGCTCTGACGCTTGGGTTTTAAAGGGATTTCTAAGGAAAGGTCTGAGGGTCTCTGTGCAGCCTCAGAGATATGAGCGACTCACGGGATATTCATCCTTCCTATCATGCAAGGATTGTGCCCTCCTTGGCTATCAGCTCTGCCCTTCCCCTGCATTGCATTTCTTGATGGTCCCCACACCTTCCTCTTGCCGCAGCCCCGTGATGCTGCCGCACATTTGGAAGCTGCCGAAAACCTTGTCCCTCTGCTGCTGAAGCCATTAGAGATCTTACCGAAGCCTAGCGTGGATGGCTAACACCCTTCAGCAACCTTGAAAACCCTTCGGTGGCCACGGCGTCTGTCACCGCAGATGCCACCAGGGATGTTCCCAGCGGGGCACTGGGGACCCGCGGAGGTGGGATGAGCCTCAAAGGACGCAGGAGTCCTCATCTGCCCCCAGGTCCATCCTTGAAGGTCAGAAGGGAGCACACGTGGAGAGGACCTGAGAGTGTGACCTGACCTGAGAGGTCAGCGAGGAGGGGACAGCAAACAGACCACAGCAAATCTCATCTCCCATCCTCGTTCCTACTTTATGAATGAGGAAAGCAAAAGCAGCAGCCAAAATTATCCTTTTCTTTATCCGAAGGGGCTGACGTTTGAGTGTTTGGCTCCAAAAAAGCCCAGCAACCGCCCTCAAACCCTGCTCTCCTCATTCAGGGAGATGCTGCTACATTTTGTGGGATCTTTGGACACGTTGCTTGTAAATTCTTGTACCTTTCTGGGAAAAGGCTCATTTTCTTTTCTTATCACAAGCTGAAGGCTTTTTCTATTATAATAGAAGCTGAAGGTTTCTCGTGTTTTGTTGCATTAACTGGACTACAGGGAGAGGAGAAAGTACGTTTAATGTTCCAGGTAGATGTCCAAGAAAAATCAAAAGAGTCCAATAAATGGAAACTCAAACAGCTCAGCTTGCCTCTTTCCGCTGTAAAGCCATCAGGTTCAGCAAAGGTGAAGCAACTTATTTTGTTCCTCTTTTTAAAAACAACTGTCTGGATCCAAGCAAAGCAGCCACAAGAATCCTTAATTGGCGGGTGCTGTTGGTAATGAACCCGGCCCCATAACATGTGGGGAGAAAACAAATATATGGGGGGAGCTTGCACTCTGTCCCCCTTCCTGGCGTAATTCTGCCTGGTTTGGTTCATTTTTAGGGGTGAGGGGTTCACTTAGAGCTGCTGCTGAGCCTACGCTGGCTTTGCCATCATCGTCGGTGAGCACAACCAGTTTGCTAAGAGCCTGGGCATCTTGTCACCAGCCAAAAATAGGGACACAAGTTGGGAATTAAAGAGCTGGAGCTTCAGTAATTGGGTCTTAGGCAGGAGGTGGGACATGGAAGAGAGGTGTTAGGCCAGCCTGGGGAGACACCAGCCCTCTGCAGACAGCCAGTGTGAAACATATGGGTTACGTGCATCGCCCTGGGCCCCGGCTGGCACCTACTTACCACACTGTCTTCTCCTTAAAGAGGAGGCTGTCACACCTGCCTGCTGCCTTGACGTGACATTGCCTGGTTTTTTCCAGCAGGGAATCCTCTCCCAGCTTCTTTCTCACCTCTCCATGTGTTGTGGGGTTTTTTTTTTCCCATTCTCCCTGGGGTTTTTAAGAGATAAGCAAGCAGATGCAAGAAGGAAATCAGTATGTCGCCTTCTTGATGCATTTCCAAGCGCAGCATTTCAAGGCTTAGGCATAAAGAGACTCTGGGGATCTGTCAGAGGTACCTTCACCTTCATCATTAAACAGTCACTTTGCCTATAGCTCTTTCTAAGTCAAGCGTCCCGTAACCTTTGAGGCCGAGTGATGCACGGTGGTTTGCATATGGCTCACGTTTAAGGCTTCATGCTAATGGGGGACTACGGGGCCAGAAGATTTCCATCGTGTGAATTTCTCACTTGGAAATTAAATAAAACATTCTGGATCTGATAAATGCCACGGCCTCTCCATCAGCGGCAGATGGACAGACACCATATTGCTGGCACGCGGGCTGCCAGTAGTGTTAGGGATGCCTCGACAGGCATTTCTCCTCATCTTCCAACAGCCCCTCTCTTCCCGTATACATTTATAAAGCGAGATGAAGATAGTTTTGTGATGTATTAGACCCCATGAATAATGCACTCGCAAAACGCCTTGGTGCAACCGAGCATGTTTCATCCCATCAATATGATAAATGCAGGTACAGTTGTTTTAATTGTCGCCATCATGTTATAGTGAAAACACATCTGTGCTTAGCCTGGGGGAACATTAATGTTGCCCTGATCTTGACAAACCAGCGCATTCACACACCGCTGTTCAGCTGCCTTTAGCCGAAGAGCTGGGAGCAGCGAGCATGGGTTGGGTCCAGCAAAGGGTGAAGGCATCTGCAGCTGAGGTCCCTGCTGTTTCAGCCAAAAGTCTGCAAATCACAGAATCACGGAATCACAGAATCATATAGGTTGGAAAAGACCTTTAAGATCATCGAGTCCAACCATAAACCTAACACTGCCAAGCCCACCACTACACCATGTCCCTAAGCACCTCATCCAAACGTCTTTTAAATACCTCCAGGGATGGGGACTCCACCACTTCCCTGGGCAGCCTGTTCCAATGCTTGAGAACCCTCTCGGTGAAGAAAAATTTCCTAATATCCAGTCTAAACCTCCCCTGGTACAACTTGAGGCCATTTCCTCTCGTCCTATCACTTGTTACCTGGGAGAAGAGACCGACCCCACCTCACCACACCCTCCTTTCAGGCAGTTGTAGAGAGCGATGAGGTCTCCCCTCAGCCTCCTCTTCTCCAGGCTCAACAACCCCAGCTCCCTCAGCCGCTCCCCATCAGCCTTGTGCTCCAGACCCTTCCCCAGCTCCGTTGCCCTTCTCTGGACACGCTCCAGCCCCTCAATGTCCCTCTTGTAGTGGGGGGCCCAACACTGAACCCAGCATTCGAGGTGCAGCCTCACCAGTGCCGAGCAGAAACTAAAGCAGAAACTAAAATTGAGAGCTGGGCACCGCCGTGTGCCTCGACGCATCCATAAGTTTATGGGTGATCCCGAACCTCAGGGAGATGCTCAGAGCGGGTGTAACCTGTACCACTGCGTGTAGGGTTTGTCTAGAAATATGGTTTAAAGGATGTCTATCATATTCTTCATGCCACCTCAAAGATCACACATACAGCATGGCTCTCCTGCTGGAGCAACACAGGGGGGCTCACCTCCATCTCTGCCCCCCATCCTGGCCATATTTGGTGGGCATCAGCCCTTCGGTTTGGACCCACAAAATCCCCGCAGGGCGAAGGGCCACGCCGGGTGCACGGCAGGAGCCACGGCAGCTCTGCTTCCCACGCCGCTTTATTTTGGCATTTCGGCAGCTGAAACGGGGTGCAGGCCAGAGGCAGGAGTAAAATATCTCTGTAATAAACTGAAACATTTGGCTCTTTGAGCCGATGCCAGCTTTTATAACAATTTCCATCTTAAGCCGGCTCAATACATATTTAATGAAATCTTCTATAAAACCTTTAACAGCCCTCAATTCATTTCAAGTGGTAAATGAGTCAGCAGTTTGAAATGATGAGCAGGATTCAGACTCCGCTGTCGTTACTTAAAGAGAAGAAGTGATTCTTTTTTAATGCTTTTCCCTCTAAATAACATTTCTTTTTCTTTTTTTTTTTCTTTTTTTTCCCTTCTTTTTGCTGGCATGATGCTGCTCAATAAAGGTGAGGGCAGGCACAGAGGCACAAATCCCCCATCACTGGTATCATCCCTCCGGTCCTTGCAGACAGACCTGACCTATCTGACCATCCCCTACCCAATCTCTTGGTCAGGTCAGCTCCAAACATGGGTTCATCTCTCCCTGCCTCAGTTTCCCCTTTGCTTAGTGCTACCAACCTCCTGCAGGGCATTTTTGAGAGGTCTGGAGGGAGAGCCCAGCTATTAGTGCAGCCCGAATACCTATAGCATGGGATGTGAAAGCATTCGGGAGGGGGACATCACATCCACCAAGCATAGCCCACCTGAGGAGCAATCACCTGCGCTGTTATTCCCGTATTCCCTCGGTATCAGACAGCAAAATCCCCTAAAGAGTTCAAGTCACAAAGAAAGGCAGATACCAGCTGTGTAATCACCACTATATGGTACCTGCTCATTTGAATAATGAAATGGCATCTTTGTTAAAGGCAAGGAGACTTCCAAGTTGTCTTGTTCTGCAGCTCACCTACAAAAGCCAAGCAAGCTTTGCAAAACATTTCAATTCTCTTGATCACTGTAATTACTGGAGGGGATCCAGCACTGCTCTCTGGGTCGCGCGTGCCAGCAGGTTAGACAGAAGGGGTGTGGGCAAAGGCTTTAAAATAAAGTGAATCATGGCTCGCTTTTTTTTTTTTAAAGGCCTTCATTTCGCATTATATGGATTTTTCTCTTATTCCAGCAGCTCACCACAGTGCAAAGCAAGCACCTGCCGGTGCAGGGATGTGTCAGGACATTTTTGGTTGGGGTGAGCTGAGGCTGCAGATATGTGTCGCTGGCTGTAGCGTAACACAGAGCCAGGAATCTCCATGGGGAGAAAGTGCCCTTAAATATTGCTTTTAAGTTTCAGTGAGTGGGTGATGGTGGCACACAGCCTAATGCGGTCCTCTGGACCGCAGTCAACTGCTGGCTCTGCCATAGGACCGCGTGGCCGGGGACGACTCACCTAAAGCAATTTGATGGCAGGTTTTCTAGCACCCCCATGGCTACAGCCATTCAGCATTTCCAATTAACTTTTGCATTTAAATGGCCTGCATTCTGCTGAATTCGTATCAGATGCACGATGGGCGGCCGTCCCTTCTAGTTTTATTCTGGCGCCGCTGGGAAGCGGCGGCCCTGGTAGAAGCTTTCTGGGAAGGTTTGTGCAAGGTCTGCGGCTGGGGGGGGTTATACAGGGAGGTGAAGTGGGCAAATTAAGCATGGCTTGGGGAAGCCGAACTGTGGAGACAGCTTTGGACCCTGGTATCTGCTTAGCCTAAGTGCCAGGTGGTTATGGATCTGTCTGGTGTACACTTGGGTACACCAAGTGCACCCAAGGAGCTGCACTTCTTGGGTACAGCTCAAGTTTTGAGTGGTCATGGTATGGTACAGCCAAGCAAAAATAAATCCACTCGCTTCCCTTAAGTGCTTGAAGTCTTTTCTTCCAGGTATACCCCGAATGAGATATTTCTAGCCAAGATGAGGAGGCATTCCCGTTACCGTGTTAGACCCAGGTGAGATTGCCTCTGAAACCTACTGTACATTTTTAATAACTGGTATTGAAAAAGGCTGAACTGGCCCTGGAACAGCTGCTAAAAAGAGCAACTTCATTGTCCTTGAAAAGGGAGAGCAATCTCGGGAGAGGGAAGGAGCAGAGCAGGGCTCCTTCAACCTACCTAAGCAAAGACGGAGAGGGGACCTGGCTGCTCTCTATAAATATGTCAGAGAAGAAAACACGAGGGGAGGAAATAATGACTTAAGTTAAAGGCCATCATTGAACAACGGCTAAATTTAGGCTGGGAGACAAAGGAAAGATCCTAACCGGCAAAGCAATTTGGTTCAGAACAAGCTGAACTCCTTCAAAGATTAAACTTGATTAGCCGGTGAATGGGATGACGTGAGACCAGACCTAACCCAGCAGCCAGGATGGTGGTGGCTGCAGATAGCTCTTGCTCGAGGGCAAGCACCGGGAGATGACCAGGAGTCACAGGAGCCCACAACATGAGTTGCAAAGTACCCCGAGGAGCAAAACAGGGGAACAACCCAAAATACAACTGGAAATCTTTCAATCCAGATTGCCGTGGTTTTAAAAGCTAAATTTTTAGCAGATGTTTCATGAGTGCATGCTGCTAATGAGAGCTGAAGATGCTAAATGCAGGGGCTGTGCTTTAAATTGTTAATCCCACTCCAAATCCATCAGTGAGGAGCGCATCTGCCAAAACCAGTTGACTCCCAGCTGATCCCATCTATCTTTCATGCGACTCCAGTGAAGGCAGCCTCGGTGGCCACCGTGCCGGGATGGGACCTGTCACTTCTCCTCAGCCTGCGGGAGAGCCGGTGAGGAGTTTGTTAAACAAAACCCATCGCAAGCTGTTATCTTCTACACACATCACCCAGATTAAATGGCACTTAATGGAATAATGAACCACGGGGAGAAACATACAAGGAAATGTCATTAAATCTTGTTAAAAATGAATAAAATTCTGAATCAATTCCCATTAGTGAATGCACTGATATTTCACATATCTTTAGGAGGTTTATTATGCATTCATGCATAATCTGATATAATGATGGCTATTTTCCCCCAAACTCCTTTCTTCCTAATAAAAATGAGCAGGACAAAGGATCCAGTACTTTACTCTCGCATGCCTTTTTTTTTTTTTTTTTTAAGCATTACATGAAATATTTAAGCAATGTCTTTTGCTTCTCATGGTCATGCCCTTATTGTGTCAAGTCAAATTAGTTAAGTATACAAATGAGAGTAAACAAAGGTGACAGATAAATGAAACACGTGGTTACCCAACTGTCAGAGGCCCCTATGTACTGTCCATCCATAGGTTCCTCGATGGGGTCCTCGTGTGCAACCCCGGGAGAAGTTGAGAGGAAGAAGCTCCAAGCTTCAGACAAACAAGTTTCTCAAAGGACCACATGTGTTTGCCTCCCTCCCTCTCCTTTTCTTCTCTCCTCGTATTGTACACTTTCCCCTCTCATTTAAACACTGAGTCTACACTAAGCAGAGCCAAGCAAACAGTGGAAAACAAATTCCCTTCAATATTCATATTTAATAATATTTGGAAAACACCGGCATGTAGAAGTTCCTGCAAGGTTTGGGCCTCATGCTAAGAGCTGGAAGAGCACGGCGCAGCCACAATATGAGCTTTGAGTGCGTTTAGTGTCTCCCAGGCAAGATGCAAAAGCTAGATGAGAGAAGCCAGCAGAAACCTAGAAGAATTTGGACTGCAAATTCATCGGTGTAAGGACCAGATACACACGTTAGTGCAGCGCCCAGCACTTTTGCACTGCGAGCTTAGCGAAGATCTTTAATTGCCTTAAATCCGAAGTCTACAAGAAGTTTTAACGCATATTTTTCCTCCGTTTGTAGCCCCAGTTGTGGGACATGACCATCTTCTGCAAGATATTGGACAAGCTCATAACAAAAGGTGCCCGAGACAAAAAAACCCCAATAAGTGGATATATGCAGACAGATGGAAGAGCAAAAAGTAGCAAGGAGGCAATATGGGTCAGCATGTTAAACAGGAGTCAAGGCATGATAGACAGCGAGACACCAGCTGCTTAGCTGTTGTCAGGATTTTAATAATAATAACAGGCTTGTTTTGCATAAACTAGCTGTGTGCATAATTCATAGATGTAATAAGCTGATCATTAGGAGAAGTCTCAGCTCACCTCCTAGCTGCATGTGGTTGGACCAAGGTATTCGGTCTGGATCACGGCAGAGGAGAGCCATTAAGGAGGCATATGAAAGAGGATAATTTATTCTAATTCGAAAGACAGCTTCAGCTTGACCCTTTTGTGTTCACTCACCTTGAACAGAGCCACTTGAGCTTCGCTAGCGTGAGTTCTCCCCGAAAACAAACTTTTCCTTCAAATCTTCCCTGCCGGGGGCGTTTCAAAACCTCTCCTTGATTGCAAAATTCCCAGTTTGCATTGGGCTGGTTAGGTTTTAGCAGACGTGCCTCGTTGCTTTGAATCCAAGCTGGGCTTGGTTTATAACCGGCCGCAGCCCAAATTGCAAATGAAGGGTCCCGACTTTGCAAAATCCAAGTGCCGCACTTGAAACCGTGGACAGTGCAGCTGCGATAATTGTTGGTCTATCGGCAGCCGTGCCGGGAGAAGCTTCGGAGAGCCAAGGGATCTTTAGCAAAGGCGTGACAAGAGCTGAATGCAAATTAGAGATGTTCAGATACAAATTAAACAGCAAGGGTAATTAAGCCCTGGCTCGGCTAACTGAAGAAGGCGGCGAAGTCTTCACTACTTCAAGGTGCTGAATCAAGGCACGGAGTTTTCCTAAAAGTTGCTTTTCTGGGTAGTTTATTAGACTCAGAGCAGCACTCACCAGAGGAAAACCTTTTGGAAGTCAAACTAGAGGATTTTGTTTCCTTCCGGACTTAAAACTGTGACTTTCTGACTTCTTCGTTGCATATTTATGGTGCAGAAACATCAAAAAGCCACGGTTGGGTCAGCGGGAATTGTGCAACTGTGAATTGTAGATTCCTTAATCACATTTTCGACTCGAATTGATCCTCAGACCGTGAAGAAATTTGCAAATATTTTCAAACGAGGAATATGGCGGGGACTTTTTCAATCTGTTTGCAGGCAATTTGCAAACAGAAAACCTTGGCAACGTTGGCTGAATACGTAATTAATGCCGTGATTTATGTGCCTGGCTATAATTTCTCCCAGCCTTCCTACTCCACGCTAAACAATTTGGAAAAGGAAAGACTGGTTTGCCTCATGCTTCATTTTGCTGGTACTGCTCCCTCTAATCCTGTGGTCTGAGATACCCGTGCGTGGAAAGGACATCATTTTCCAGGGGGAAATAAAAGGGGGAAATGGTTTGCGCTCCTGATGGATATGGGCAGAGAGGGCAGCTTGTTCTCCCGGTGGGACTTTTAGTGTATTCCCCTTTTCTCCTGCCACAGACAGCGGATAAATTTGCTCGACACCTTTGAGTGGCAGAAGATGCAAGTCGATCTGTATGTCATGCGGATGGAGCAGGTAATTCTAGCAGTGCATGAATAGAGCGGTATTTGCATCGCAGATGAGCTTCCAAGCTACGTTCTCCTCCAGCGCTTCAGCATCTCCCTGAAACCCTACAGAAACACCTACATTTAAACCACTAAATCCCCTTTTCTCCTTATCTTTTGGGTTCGGAGAGGGAGGATAGGTGCTCTGCAACTCAAGACAGCAAGGAGGAGGCACATTGGGGCAATAAGGACAGATCTGCCGCTTTGCCAAAATATTTGGCGGAAACCAATGCATGCCTGAAGATCTGAGCAGGACTATTGGTTTTCTATCAAGTTAATGCTGCCTGCATCGTCCCAAGATTATTCTCACAAAGTCTTCAGTGTATTGGAGGGTTTGCAGCGTGGTGTCTGCATTTCTGGCCCATCTCTCCTTCCCTGGGTATGTCCCTGAGCAAATTGGGACCAACCTCTCTTGCCTTGCTGCTGTCCTCTCCTCTTGTTGCCCCTTTGCCTTGTACTCCCTGCTGCTCAATCCCATAACGTCTGCCTGGAGCTGCTTGAAGAAAAGTGAACTTTCCTCATTTTTTTTCAGTGGAAAAACCATGTTTCTGAAGAAAGGGAAGGAGGGAGAAAGGCGAATAGCCTGTCTTTTTCCCCAGCCACTTCTTCTTCCTGGCAGAGCCAGAGTATGATTGATAGAAAGAGATCCAGTCTTGATATTAAGACATCAAGTAATGGAGAGCCTACCACAGCTCCTGATAAGACTTTACTTAACCAGTCATTTAATGCATGTGTATCCATTCTTCTTCTACCTTAAAAAGGGGACAATTATAGTTCCTATTTCTTGCAGAGTTGTTGTGAGCCTGAAGTTATTAAGGTCTGTAAAGCCCCTCAGAGCCATTAGAGTATTTTGCTTTTCTACCACCGGAAAGCATCCTGCTCTCTATAGCACAGCAAATGGTGTCGTCTCCAAAGCATCTCTTGTATTTAGGTGAAAACAGGTAAGATGTCCAGCCACAGAGCGGCTTCCAGGAGCCAGGGCAGCCGGCACAGCCAAGTCAACATCCGCCAACCGGCGTGTCATGATTTTACATAATATTGTAGAAACCTTTCATTTTGCGCAGGCCTTTTCATGAGACAATCCCATATTGCTTAATTTCTGGGGTTTCAGAGGGAAAAGGGGCTCTTTGCAGCTGCAGACACAGTGGGGTCCTCTCCTGGGAGGTCACCGATGTCATTGGCTTTCAATGGACCATCCGAGGTGGAAAGACACGTGCTCTCCCATCACGGCTCCATCCCCATCACAGCCCCATCTTTGTTGAACATGTAACTAAAATACGCCAATCCAGGTAACGTAAATCCCTGTGAGGAATCTCAGTCCGTAACAAAAAACCAGCAGGTGGACCCAAAATTCTGCACCCCCCTCAAAATAAAACTGTTTGATAGCAAAATAAATCCCCTGGGTCATGTTAGCTGCTCAAAAGTTTGCGGGGGAAATCCTGGGATGATGCGATTTGTCTGTCAAATGAGAGCGAAAAGGAATAAATATCTTGAGAGCGAAAACTATTATCCTTTCAGAAAGTGACACCAGAGCTGTGATTTACTCCATGCGTGGGTGCTGAGCCCCGGCAGCTGGGATGGAGGTGAGATAATCCTGAGAAATACCTTTAAAAAAAAAAAAAAAATCCCAATAAAGCCCCGTCTCTGTTTGGAGCTATCGCTCTGTAATCGTGGGATGCTGGCGATCTTTCACCATTAGCATTTGCTGCTCCCCGGCGGGAGATATTAATAAGAGAGAGAAAAGAAGGGGAAGTATCTCTGATACCCCCATCCTCGTGATGCTGGGGGATGATCTTCTTGGGTTTTGCTTCATTGGGACCAAAGTGGGTGTTTCAAAGCACAACACTCCTTGGCCAACTTTCCAAGGGCTGATGGACACCCGTGACCCTAGAAGCATCGCTTCAGTCCTCTGTGCCTCAGTTTCCCTCTTTGAAAATGGAGATTATTTTTTTTTTTTAATTTTTTTTTCTTTAGCTTTTAAAAAATTGCTCATTTTTTTAGGACTGGTGAACACAAGGGAGTGGAAAGCACACGGGTGGGGGGCATGGGCAGGGTATGGCAGGGTACAGCTTGGAGCTTGGCCAGTGGCAAGCCTCCTCCCTCCCCTGCCCTAGCAGCTTGCCATGTATTCACTGTATGTTCAATTATGCATCGTTTCCTGTTCTCATTAGAGACCTTCAAACAGCCTTGAAAATATCCTCATTCAGGGCTTATTTTGTCCTCGTTAAATTTTTATCTCAGCTAAAGGAGGAAGATAATGGCATTAAACCCTATGCTGGAGCACATGAATGAGCAACGGGAAAGATCTCCGGAGCCGTTGCCTAACCGCCCACCCCGGCCGTGCAAAGACCCCCCTTTGGCTTCGTGGCAAAACCACGATGGTTTTAACCCATTTGGAAAGCCAAAATGCACCTTTCACGTTGCTGTATGAAAACAGTGTCGCCAAGCCATAGCCCAGCACCTCCGTTCATTAAAACTCTCGGGGAGGACCTTAATGGGGAAACAGATTTTTTTATTATTTACATTTTTTATTATCCCCATCACGCGTTGAGCCTTTTTTCTCTCCCGGCTGCTCTCTTTGGCTCACAAACTCTGCGCTTGTGGGGCTCGAGCGAACCAAGCAGTGGCCGTGAGTCAGCTTGGGCTGTTTGGAGGCTCTTAGCTCGTCTCCTGGGGCTGGTGGGGCTCCGCCATGGGCTGTCCTTCCCCTCCCTGCTCCTGCTCCCCAATCCTCCCTCTGGAGAGCGGCAAGTGACGGGGAACCGTAATGACTTTGCAACTGATGGGCCTGGAAAACCAAAGGAAAACATGGAAAACCTGCTTTGGGGATGCATTTCAACCCCAAATACATCAAGAAAGTTTTCCTGGCCCTCTCCACCCTTGCACTGCTCTGTGCCTTCTCCTTGCACTCCTTGCCACCTCTGCTCCTTAAAAAAAAGAAGATTGAGGCTCCCTATCACTAAATTCATAACTATTTGCCTGCAATTTCCCCCAAGGGAAGGTTATTAGCAGCAACTTAGTGTCTGATGGATGGCTGGGTTGCCGAGGCTCTGTTTTGCATCAAGGCTTCTGAAGATACATCATTTAAATTCACGTGGGCAGGCGTGTATTAAATAAACGCCAAGAAAAATATTTATTACAGCGGGGAAATTGGACTGCAGCTTTGTACGTACGTGTATTTATAGTGATTTAATAATCAATTATTGCATTGGCAGTCAATACGCGCCTTATTAAATCTTTGCAGGAAGTCGTCCCGAGAACTTTCACTTAAAAAGGTGATTTGAATTCTCTTCTTTAATTGTTCTTTTGTTTCTCTCTTGGCCACCCATGAGCTGTACCATCTAGGCACGATGTACCCTAGATGGACTGTGGTGAGGAGGCTTGTGGTTGGGTGTTAATGGAGCCGTGAATTGATTTTATTTTCTGGTCTTTATTCACTTCCCTTCCCACTCCCCAAAACTTTTTTTTTTTCTCTTGTAAGGGATAATTCATTTCATGATTGCAAATAGATCACTGTAAACTCAGTGTAATGGAGCAGTAATTACCTAAGAAGTGATGGATTTGGGTGGATTTTGTAGGCTAAACGATCTGAGATGTACTGTACAAAGTAGGAGCAACTATTTTGAAGCTAATCAATGAAACGCTGCGAGTTTTCTGCTTATTCCTCTTATAACCAGCTGCCAGTTTAACCTTTAAGGGGGAGTCGAAGCTCCCCAGGTCTCCCTCACAGTGCATTTTATTAACGCCTTTGGAAAGGGAGCCAGCTGAGACAGTAACTCAGCAAACATTGCACTTTATATTGCCAGAGGATCTGCAAACCCGTCGTTTCCAGGACATCGGGTAATCCGTTATTTATCAGTCAGGTCCCTCTTTCGCAAGCAGGTAAGGGGCATCTCGGCAAGGCGAGGGTCACCCCTTGCCCTCACGGCTTTGGGCATCGCTTTGGTTGTGAACATGGTACAAAAGTGCCTTTTTTTTTTTGAGCAGTTTGCAAACTTTTGATGCGGTGGAACAGGATTCCTATGGTACTGCAAGGATGCGGCTGCGTAGAGCATCCCTGTGCACCCCGGGGCAGAGGAAAGCAGGCCTGTGATCCCCAAAACTCAGGGATGCAGAGTCAGGCCAACTGGCAAACGACTGCTTTTAGGACAAGCCACTAGTGGGAGCCGTGGTCCCACACAACCCCCAGCAGACCCTACACTCGGTGGTCCAAGGGCAGAGATGGTCCTGCATCCCTGCGGACTCTCAGCTTTCACCTACCTGATGAGTTTGGAAATGTCTTTCCCATTGCTCCTGGCAGCTCTTTTCTTGCATTCAAAGCTGGGCTTTCTGGGAGGAGAAATGGAGGAGCATGGGGACACCGGGTAGATGGAGAGGTCCTCTCTGCCCTTCCCACCATGAAGGAGGTGCCCGTGGCACCAACAGGGAGCACTTTCCTATCTGGCCCTGGAATAAGGACAAAGTTTTCTACTCCTGCATGGTTGTTTGGGAGATGGAGGGAGATGCAAGACACAGCCAAGGGTGGGAACAGATCTTCATTCGCTTCTAGGATGGAGGCAGCTTTCAGGAGCATCTCTGAAAGACTCTATCAAACCATCTCCTTTGTAGTCTTGGTCAAGCATCAACCATTCTCCTCCTCTCCTCTTCCAGTACATCTTTCCTATTGCTTTTCCTCTTGGGGAACTGGCTCGTTGCCCAAAATAACTGCTTTTCATGGGTGCATTTTGGGGGTTCGTGGCTCACTTAGTGCCCAAACACACGCCTGCTGTCACAGCTTAGGGATGCAGCACAAGAAACCTGCTGGGATGAGCAGCAGGAGAGGGTGACACGCACAGCGCTGAGTTCAGGATGCCTCCGTTTTCAGACCAGTGCATCCAAATCACAGCCGAACAAGCGGCTTCCCGTTGTTTGTTCAGACCTTACTGACTGGCCTTGAGGAGAAAATGATATCTTATTAGGGACTCTAATAATGTTCCAGATCATTCTCCGTACAGAGCAGATCTGAAGGATTAGCAAAACAAATGAAGTAATGACTTTTCTGTGAAATTAAAATTTTGTAAGATAATCCGAAGAGGAAATAGAAAATTTATTTCAATTACACATTAAACTTTCTCAGCTCATTTTGGGTCAGGGTTTTAACTCCAGGGGAAATTTATAACGGCGTTGGGCCAGAATAGGCTCAAACCCTGCAGCCCGCTCCCGGATCATGCCGTCACACTGATGCGCTCCTGCGCACCGCCCGACGTGCTTGCAAACATGCATGACAGCCCCTAAACCTGTCTTTTCCCAATTAAAATCCAGGCTGCAAAGCATGAGCATGCTGCACGGGTGAGATATTTTGTCCTATGTAATAACTGCATGAATAATTGAAATTCCTTGCATTGCTCATAGCTGAGGAGTCCTGGACAGATAAGCGGTTAAGAGATGGACTATCCTTTTTCCTTACTGCATCAGAGACCAGAGCAGCATCAGGAAGGGCTTGGGTTTGAATTGGGACAGGGGTTTACTTCTGATTCGATTTCGGAAGGTTCCACTTTGTGCTTGAACCAGCTGAGCTCACGGCAGTGCTATCAGCCCAAAATGGGTTACTGGGGAGAAAACCATCCTGGCAGGTACATTTTGTGTTTTAAACATGATTTATTTATTTTGTTAAACCAGACTTCAGTAAACATCTTGGCTTTTCCCCGAAAGGAGGAGAGGGATGCATCACACCCTGGCAGCCCCGGGGAGCTGTGGGGATGAAGTCTCTGCCGCCAAGTCCACAAGGAATTGCTTTCCAGAGCTCCATCATAGAGGCATTGGGGTGCTGCTCTAAAATGGGGGTGAAGTGAGTTTCTGGAGCCACCCTGAGGGGACAGTTGTGACAAAGCCACACTTGCTGTCACTGAAAGGTTAATCACCATGAAACATTTGACCAGGGAGAAACTTTCAGCGGCGATTTTACTCCACATCCTCGTAGCTCTTAGGATCTATTAATGTCCAGGAAGGAAAAAAAAAAAATAAAATAAAAATTGGGTAATTCATTAGCAGCCATAATCTAGCGTGTGTCACATCTGGTTAGGCACCGCAGTACGTATCGTATGCCTCAAAAGCAAGGAAATGAGAGGTTAACGCATTTCCTTGGTTTTGTGAGCTGTCTACAGACCGCGCTCTTATCTTAATTGATACAGCATCAGCCTTTCTCTGCACGCCTCCGACAACAAGCCCAGCTTTTTGTCCTCTCGAGTTATTAAAGACTCCACTCTGGATGATCGAAAGAACAGACGGGCTTGCTGAGGATGTGGTTCTCTTGGTGCAAAGCCCAAAAATCTCCTTTTTTACAGCTTCTCAGGGCACAGGAGACATTTATTTCTTCTTCCAGTATTGGAATGCTTTGCTTCGGGGCTCTGGAGCAGAGGGTAGGATCCAACCCCATCCCCACCCTGTGTGTTGAGGGGAAAAAAAAAATCACAAAATCAGCTAGTTTCCCATCCCAGATGGGAACATGTCCCGGCCATCTGGAAGCAGGTGGCCGTGGGCAGGTAGCATATGAAGCTCACAAAACGTTTCTGTGAAATATCGTGGTTTCAGCATTTTTTTCCCACCCTGAAGAGAAAAAAACCCACACGCGTAGTATCACTGGGACGTACCCAACGAGCTGGGGCTCACACCCAGCTGGTCACAGCCCCAGCAATCCCCCGTGGGAAGGGAATGAAGAGAGGATGCTACCCTTCACTTGAAACCTCCATCAGGATACGATGGCAGGGGACCAGCCTTTCCGTTGGGGCTGGATACAGGCTTTTTACACCTTAATTTAACCACTGGCTCCTAAAATACCATATATAGGTTATGTCCATCTCCTCCGTGAGGTACAGTGACGTCTCTCAGGACAAGTGTTGAGATCATTCCTCATCAAAAAATTGAGTTTCCAGCACTTTAGCCACCAATACCAGCTTTCTCCAAAGCTCTCCATGCCTCCAAGAATAAAATAAGTGCCTTCTTTATTTGTATTTATTCTTTAGAAGCTGCCAGCAGGGTGGTGAGGATTTGGAACCCAAATCTGCTGAGTAAGGAGGCATTTATTTTGTTTCTCTGCTTTTCCCCACCAAAGGGCATTTTCTAGCCTGTGGATTGACGGTTGTGTCGCCTGCATGGCAGCGTAACCGGGTTTGCAGACAAAGGAGACTGACAGCTCGGTCACGATAGCAAAGTAAATAAACAAAAGTCTGGGTCTGCGCGCTTATAAATCTCTTACCAGGGACTCTGATTTAGAGAGAGGGGAAGAAAAGGGGGGAAAAAGCAAAAAAAGCCTCTTTTTCAGCAATAAAGCCTGAAAAGCAGAGCTGCAAATCACCGAGGGCACAGCCATGTCCCCTCCCTGCCGCGATGGAAAGAGGAGCCGGAGCCCCAGATTATTTGCAGCTTTGGGAGGACAAGTCCTATCCGTGTACGTGGGAGGATGTAAAGGGAATTTTTCCCCGACCTGGCTCAGATCGGGATTTTGGTGACGCCTGGGAGTCGACACGTGGCAGATAGCACATGGTGAAGATGCTGAGTCAGGGAGGACGGCGGTGCTTCGCTTATTCAGCATCCAGGTCCCATAGGATCCCTCGCAAGCAGCTGTGGGTTTGATGCCTTGGGCCAACGGGCTCAGGTAAACCAGAATATATATAGGAATAAAAAAAATATCCGTAGGATTAAAAAAAAAGGAGAAGGATTTCCATCAGCCGTGATATGAGCTCTCGCATCTCAGCGTGGGACATCAGCGTGGCAGCACCGGGGACAAGCCTGTCTCCAACGGGGAATGGCATTAGCAGCGTTTACCGGAACTACATCCCAAAATAGTCTCATTACTCCTCAATATGCCGTGTCAGCACCCAGCAGTGAAAATAGTCCGCGCTGATGCCTTCAGACTTCAGCAGAGCCATAATGGGAAACAAATTGCGCAAGGCTTCTGGGCGATGGAGGGCTGGCAATCTGCATTTGTGCTCTCAGGCGAGCCGGGCTTCAGCCGGGAATTCGATAAATACCAGGAGAGTTAATTGGCTGAGTGCGGAGCATCTCTTTGGGGAGGGACAAGACTGACAGCTGTCAATGGAGCTGACAGCTTGCCGTGCTTCATCCCTGGCAGAAATGGAGATGGAGAAGGGGAGCCGATGGATCTTGCGAGTCTAGAGGACCAAAAATCAGTGTACAGGACAGCCGCCCCTGGAGCAGCCCAGGAAAGGAAGCAATTCCCTGGGGATATTTCTATGCCAGGAGGTATACAAACCTTTGAAATTCTGCCAAAAGGGGGAAAAACCCCACTAAAACTAAAAAACCACTACAAATGGTGCAGGCTTTAGTTATTCCAATGGGAAGCCCTGTGTGCTGACCTACTCTTCCCCATACGTTTCTTTTTTTTTTTTGTGGCATAAACAGCGGTTCAAGCTGTCTGGGAGATGTCAGGCGTGATCCGTGGGCTGGCTTCTTGAATCACAAAGCTGTTTTAAGAAGTCCTTACATATCTAGCTACTTTGGAGGATGGTTTTCATTCACCTTCATCTCCCCAATCCCTTTGTGGTTCCTGTTTCCAAGCTTATTCCAGCTGAAGCCACTAACCCTGCTTTTTAATAAAAGCTGGGACTCCGGTATGACTCTAGGATCAAGGGATTTAAGGCAAAACCCACCAATTTTCACATTATTTAGACCCCAAGAACCAGCAGTGCTTCAGCTCGGGGCTTTTCCCACCTGAAGTTGATTAAAACGAAAACTGGAGAGCTGGAAATGAGCCGTAAGAAAAGCTGGTCTGAACTTTTCGCAGGAGTAAAAGGGGAAAGCGGCAATGAATTGCTATTATGCACATCATGTAGTGCCTGAAAGTGCTGCTGAGTGTAGTCATACATTCATATAGAGTCAGCCAGCAGTCCATTTTTACGTCGCGATGGACGGGGAGATGGATATATGGACCATTATATGTTCCCAGCTGGAGAAGAGTGGCTTTAGCTTTATGTCCAGAAAGCCCTGGCATTGCTGCGGGCTTTGGGGTGGCTCCTTCTCCTTTTTTTTCTCTCTTATCACCTCTTGTTTTCATGGGGTGGTCTCAGGCAGCATAGCCGCCTTTGCTCCTGCCTCCTTGACCATCACCAGCCTTCCAGGGGTGCAGGGATTTGGGAAATGAGCCCAAATCCTGCAGCAATGCTCTGAGCGTTCCTACACCAATCTCCGCAGCTCCAAGTCGCTCCGAAAAATATCTACAGCACCAAACCCAGATTTCCTCCTCCCCTTAAGTGTTGTGGATCTGGGCAGGTGTTGACCTCGTGTTTTCTTCTGGGAGGTGGGATTTTTTGGGGTTTTTTGGATGCTGTGAACAAGATCTCGCCTCATTTGGATTAAAAAAGCGCCTTTTCTGGCCACGGCAGCCCTTCGCCCCACAGAGCAATGCCGTCGTTCGGGAATATTTGCACTGAAGACAGCGTAACCATTTGCTTTTTACATAACGGCAAAATTTTTTCATAGGAGAAGTATTTAATTTTAATTAGTGGCCAAGATTGCTCTTTCTCATCTTCCGCCTCTGTAATCCTTCCCTTAAATTAAAATGAATTTTTTGTAATTGGAAATTAGAAAAATTATTACAGATTCACATGAAATAGCAGTCGGTATTTGAAGCCCAAGTCACTGCGCATCTCTTTTAGAAGAAAACTGGGATACAGGTGGCTTCACCCATCCCGTCTGCCTTTCGATGCTGGGTCTGGAGACCTCCCCGCACCTTTGGGTTAAAACACATGAGGCTTAATTGAGTTATCCAAACTCTTCTCCCCTTTCCACCGGGGTGGACTTCTCCCGAGGTTTTGAACTGAAACAAATTGCCTCCTTTCCTAGTTAGATCTCCCCAGGGCGAAGCTCTGCAGCAAATTAGGTATTAACATCTGTACAGCTCTGTTATCCACCATGCCAATCACAGCTCCATAATTGCCCACAATGTCTTCCCTGAAGGATGCCGGCTTGTACGTTTAATAAAACAACCAAACCGGGTCTCAAATTTCCTTGCTTGTATGAAAAATTCATAGCTGCAGTTCCCAGGAAGTGTTGATCCATCATACGCCTGCCATCGGCCGTGGGGGGAAACCCTGAGCCCAAGGAGATGCCGGCAGCACGATGGTGTCGAGTGGCTCCTCTCCCAGTGCATCCCTAGAGGTGCACGTCAGGGATGCAAGGGGGAAACTGAGGCAGGGCAATGAGCAGCAGACAGAGGATTTGGGGTGAAAAACCCAGGGAAAGGAGTTTCCCTCTTTGCAGTAGCGGGTTGGTGCCCATTGACTTCAAATATTCATCAAGACCAGAAGTGAGGTTTAACTCACCCCCATGCAGAGGCTGCAGCACCGGCTGGGGCTTTCCAAACTCCTCGGCAACTCAAGCGTTGCCGGCAAGCGATTTCAAGCTCGTCTGCTAAAATATGCACCCAAAAATGTAGCGTAAATTGTATATTTGATTGTAAAAATTGCAGTTCATGCTGTGTTGCTTAGTGACATAAATCATCCAGCGGTAGGGCAGAATACTAATGCTCGACTTCTGTAAGGAGCTGACACGGAGCAGCCTAGGTAAGGATTTATCTGCCAACCAAATGTTGTTCCCAGGAGAGCAGCACAAGCAATTCTGCATAACAAACACATTCCTCGGCTGCGGGATATACGCACGGACGCAAACCAGGGGAAAATATATCCGCCTGCTTCTTTGTGACAAACTATCTGGAAGAGGCTGGTGCAGAGGAAAGGAGGAGGGCAAGTTTTCCACCTGAGTTTGTGATGCTGAGAGAGAAATAAAAGCGTTCACACGCACACGGGCAGAGCGGTGTCGATCTGTCATCGTTACCGGCCGAAACCTGAAACGAAGGGGAATACTCCTAGGAAAGTTTTGCTTCAATTTGGTAACATTCTGGAGCTTTTTTTTCAGAGTTGGTTTTTACAGGTTGAGCATCACGAGCTCCTCTTTTTGGTGTGGGGAAACCGAGGCACGGGAAGGAAAGGTCCCAAGCAAGCTCAGAGTGGATTTGAAAGAGGATGAGCATCCACGGGGCGTTGCTCAGAGCTGTATCCCCCCCCATTTTGGGGGCTCGCTAATTGCCCATCTGGCTTTACCATCCCTTCCAGCTCCTTAAACCGCTTACCATCCCACATCGGCACCTGCCTTCGGGTGGGATGAAGCTGCCCTGAGCCGCATCCTGGGATCCGGCAGCTCCTAAAGGATACAGAAATCCCTGGGGATGCATCTGGCTCCAAGTGCTCTACAAAAAGGCACTGGGCTCTTTGAAACTACCCTCTCCCGTCTTCGAAACTGAGCAGACAGCTGGCGAGTTGGGAGGAGAGATGTGTTTAATAGTAATTAGAGATGTTAATAATTGAACAGATGAGGAACCGGGGCGCAGGGAGATTAAAGCTGAGATTTGCCGAAGGGGTTTAGATGCACGAGCCCAATTAAAAAGAACAAGAGGAATTAGACTAAATTGGGGCTGAGTTCCCAAATCCCTTAAGCCTCGGCAGTAGATGGAGGGAGAAATGAGCTCTGTCTGTGTTCTGCTATGTCCCGGCGCTGGACTGGGCCCTTTGCAGCTCCCACGATGGTCATGGCGGTGTTGATCTATGGGGCAGAAGCGTGGGGGGGACATGTGGGTTGCGATTAACAGGACCGTGTGGACGGTGGGCGATGATGACCGACGGTCACCCGGTATCTGGGGGATGCTCCCAGCTCCTCGGGTGATCCTCATCTCGGCACGTTCCATCGGCAGGGTTACCCGCTCCTCTGCCAAGCCGCTTCCCCGCGATGCCTCCCCGGGCACGGCGTCTCCGCAGCCCCTTCTTCCCAACAAGCTCTTATCTTCCCGTAGCTGCTTCCTCGAGTGTTGCAAATACCACGATCCCTTTTTTCCCAGACGCTCTGGAAGGGAAACCGGGCATTTAATTTCCAAATAAACCCCTTGGATTTTTTTTTTTATTTTCCCCCTGCCGTTGCCAAAGAGGTTGTAATAATAACAATTAATCATAAGCAAAGCTCGCTCTTTTGAAGGGGACAATATAAATACTAGTTGGCAAGCTCTATCTTGCTTTACAGACATTAACTAATTAATCCTCAGAGTAACAGAAGGTGCTTTTTAACACCCGAATCGTGATGAGCAGGGCAACATCCCTGGGATAAAAGCCTTCCTTCCTCCCCAAAAAGAGATGGTTTGGGGTTGGGGGCTGCAGGCGATGCTCAGGAGCATCCCGGGGGGACCAGCATCGCCTTGCGCGGAGGGTGGGACACGCGTCAGGTAAAATAAATAAAATCATACAAACCCCAGGTTGAAAAGCAGAGGGGAGCGGGAGGCTTGGAGCACAAACCCCTATTTTTGAGGGGGTCCCTTTCCACCACGGAGCTGTTCTTTTAATTATTAATAGTTTATTCCACTTTTCCCTCTTTCCTCTAATTTACCGACTTGTTCAGGGTTTTTTTTTCCCTCTCAACTAGAACAATGGGAGGGTTTTGAAGCTGGAGATGTAATAACGCCGGAGTCTTCAGTTTCCCTGTTATGATTCCTCATTATAAAGTTATTTCCCCACGATTTGAAATATAAATGATGCCTTTGATGTCTGCGTTTTTAAAATTGCTCTTTTTAATTTTCTCCTTTTAATTTTTTCCCAACAAGATGCTCACCCACCCACCCACCCCCCCCGCCCCAGCCACCAGCACCGCTTAACTCAACCCCACTGCTCCGATGCGGCGTTGTAAACACGGCTTGGGCAGAATAAATAAAATGCCTCAAATTGCAAGATTTTGCTTTGAACAAATGGGATAATTGGGGCAGCTGGAAAAAAAAAAAAAAAAAGAAAAGAAAAGAAAAAAGAAACCGCCTTGAATGTGATTTCTTTTATTTATTTTTTTTTTTTAAAGGAGGGGGAAATAAAGCCCAAGCCTGCTTTTGAGCTTTTCGCAATAAATAAGAGGCAGCAAGCCCATCTGGGTGAGGAGTGCTGTCAGATGTCCCTCCGAGCTGTGTCCCCGCTGTCAGCTCCAGCTCCTTTTCCCTTCCCGTTTGCAGCGGTGGGCTGGGACGGGGGCTGCAGCCTGTTAGCGGCAGGGAAGTGCACGCTATAGATAAGCCCCTGCCAATTTTGCTCTAAACTTACTTAATTAAAAGCTGGAGACTCCTGATGCTGGGGTGATGCCAGCTCCCGCTATCATTTCCTAGGCGTGCGGATAGTTTAGCCTTTGCTTGCGCATTGCCCATAGGGCAGCAGGGACGTATAGAAGGTATGTGGGTATATAGGGAAAGCATTTTCCCACCAGCGTCCCTGGGCAGACAAGAGCCCCATATCCGATAAAGCTTTTTCTTGGCAAAGCCGGTGTTTGCAGGCAGGAGGGAGCCCACGAGCGCCAGGCTCTGCCTGCCTGATGCTGGCGATAAAAACCCCGTTGCCGTGAGTTTAATTAAAAATTATCGTTTCATTTGCGTGGCGGGGGCCCACCCTTCGCTCGCAGATGGATCCGTGGGAGCGGGTTCAGCGGGGTGTGCGTTATCCGTAACAGCGATTAATAGAGCTCAGGAGAGAGGGCGGCACCTTCGGGAGCAAATTGGGAAGAGCGGAGAGGAGAATTGACGCCAGCCCAGGCTGGCAGCATCCCTCGGGATTGCTGGGGAGGTGGAAGATGCTTCCCAAACAGCGGGACCGGACTTCTGCCAAGGCAGATAAGTCAAGGGGAAAGCGCTGCTCGATGATTTTTTTGATTTCTTCGGTTTAACATTTCCCTCGCCTGATCCTTCAGCTGAATTTCCAGAGGTGATGTGTCTCATCAGCACTGAGCATCCCGGGAAAGCAGAGAGATTAATGCCGTCCCGGCTGCACAGCCCTGCACCGGGTTTGTCCGAGGGATGCTGGAAGGAAGCATCTCCCTGAAAAATTAATATCAAGTTGGGCTATTCCTCTACCCTGTAGTATACTCAAAAATCGTGGCTGGTTGGGGATTAAAACCTGGTATCTGGCCACCACAAGAAGCAGTTCCCAGGGCAGGAAGCAAGCAAGTTCATCAGCTGGATAAACAGGTTGGCAAAAGAAGGCTTGGGAGCGGAGAGTAACTCTGGAAACACTTAAAAACCCATGGAAACCCCCAAATCCAGGGCAATTTTGTCCCATCTCATGCAAAGCCTGGCACCATCCTCCCGGCAATAGGCACTGAGCATCCCTGCGGGGCTGTAAATCACCGGGAGGTGACAAACATCCCGGATAACTTTCCTAGCTTTGCAGCACACGGGTACCTTGAAACAACCTGCAAATTAAGACGAGGCTAGATTAAACTGTATTTAAAATCTATATTATACTTGTTTTTAACAGGCCCCCAAGCTGGACGTATTATTATTTTATAAAAATAGGATATTAAAAAGAGAATCAGGCTCAGATGAAAAATTTACCAGCGAGTGCGATTTAAGTTTTCATCTTCTAACGATGTCCAGAGAATGGATGTCTTCTTGAAAAGGACAAACCGTGAATTAAAGTGATAGTCAGATGATAAAAACCTTCACTTAAAATATATATTTCTTCCCCATGTTATTAATAACATGCGAGATTAATATTTTAAACGGGATGAATTTTAAAAAACGTCATTTCCAAGGCAGATTGAAAGCTTTTCGCTGCGATTATAGCGTCAGGAGGGGAGGACCCCTCCCTATATCCATTGCGAGAGCGCTATGTATATTTTATAGATGTTAAATATAAATATGACTTTCCTCACCCTCCTCATCCTCACCGCATTTTCTTGTGTCTATTTGCACTTTGGGGCCAACACGAGCCTGGCTACTTTCAAAGGAGGCAGGGATTTGCTCTGGGCAAGCCAAAAAAAGCCCCTTTTGCCAGCAAGAATGCCAGCCCTAATGGATGTTACACTTTTAAAGGGCACGGGAGCATCTCGGTGCCGGGTCCTCCTGCATCCGAGCAGGAGGGAGAAGTCCATAACTCACTGCCGGGCCCGGGATACATTATTTATCCCTTGCAATTCTCCATCAATTGGTTATTAAAAGTGCCCTCCCTCTGATGGGCTGTATTAAGTATGTACGAGGGAAGAGATAAATCTAGTTCCCAAAGTAACTAACTCCCAATTACGGTCCGTAGGGAAAACTTCGCTTACTTGGCCACAAAAGATTGGTTATTTGGTCCATTTAGGGGTCAAAAATTAGTCTTTTAGTGCGAAGCAGAGCAGTATCCCTGTGGGTAACCTCCACAAAGGTCCCTGCATCCTCGCGGGCTCTCCAATGACCGTGGGAGCGTGGGCATAATCATATATTCAAAAATAAAGTTGAGGGCTGGATCCGCTGGCATCCAGGGCATCATTTTTGCAGAGCTCGAATAGGCGAAGAGTCATTTCCCTCGACGGCCTGGCGATGAGGCACAAAGAGCATCCTGACATCACTGAGCTACACAAAATGGAAATAATTAAGAAAAAGAAATAATTTCCTGGAGCAAAGCACCCTCTGAGCAGCCGTTCTCTCCCTGCTAAATACCAAGGATCGGAGCTCGGGGTCTCGTTGCGATAACGACCGTGAGCTAATGGAGAAACTCCCTGGGGCGGAAGGGAAGATTTGGGAGAATAAAACTGCTCGTGCTGGAAAATCTTCAGCTATGGGAGGCCGCAACGCTGGGGGCAGCTGGGGATGGCTTTATGGAGGCGAAGGTGCCCCGAGCGGTGCAGGAAGGGGTTGGGGAAGCTAAATTGCCTCCCTCCAGTCTCTGGGTGATTGTGTGCCAGCAGCTTGTGCGTTTTTTTCTTCCTGATGTGGATATTTGGACAGAATCCACCTTCCTTTGCTCAGCAACGCGCTTTACCCTGCGAAGCCCGAGTTTGCACACAATGGGCGATGCTCTCAGCTCCGTTTTACAGAGGGTGAAGCGGAGGGAAGGAGGCTGAAGCAAAAGCCCTTTATTTACAGCAATAAAGAAAAAGTAACAAAAAGTCCGCCATAAATAATAAATAAAATTTAAAAGCCACTAGCAAATGGTCTCCCTATGTCCAAACTCCACTGTTTCCCTACGGAAAGCCGGACCCAACAGGCCCAGCTCGGAAATTTTGGGGTTTCCCCATCCTTGCCTCACATTGAGTTTATTTCCTTGCAAGATTGTGGCACGTTCTTCCAATTTTCAGGCATTTTTGCCCCTCAGCAATTTTATTACCCCCTTTTCCTCATGCTCAGCAACACACACCCAGGTCTGTGATGACCTGAAGGTCTCCGCATCCGATTGCCTTATTTCTCCTTATCAGGCATCATCTGCAAACCGGGAGAACTTTGTGCTATAATAATGGTACCATAATAATGTACCACTGCCACGCTCCCTCTGGAAAAAATAAAGGAGAAAATAAAGAGGAAAAAAGCCAACAAAACTAATAAAATGGGAGCGTTGGTGCACATGGGCCCAAACGGTGAAAGACGATGCTCTTTGGAAATAAAGGAAGAGGAGAGGCTCCGGACACATAAACATCTAAGTAGGGATGTTTAAATAATTCAGGCAGAAGAATGAATAAAAAGAAAAGGCTTGGCCAAAGAGGGGAACGGCTCAGGAGGCAGCAGATCCAGGCCCGGCCAACGCAGGGGGAGGCTGGACTGGGCTGAGCCCGGTGGTTGGGAGGGAACGGGTGGGATCCTGCCCACCTCCGGACGCTTTCCTCCACCTTGTAGGGACAGCATCAATAGATGGCACTCAAGAACTGCTCCTTCCTCCTATTGCAAAGCTACGGATGGTGGAGAGGGGATGGCTCAACTCGGGGGCAACTTTGGGAGCAAAGAGGTGCTCAAAGGGCTTCGCAGCTCTCCTCGCGTCGCTCGGAAAGGCAAAGCCACGTGCTCGAACACATTTCGGCTGTCCAGGCATGACGAGGACTCGTTTAAAAATAGAATAAAAATTGCTAAAGACTTTTCAAGGACGCAGCTCTAGGCTGATGTGGGGATACCCCAACATCCCCATAGCCAGTGCTCCTGGTGCCAGCGAAGGGATAAAAAACCCAGGGAGAGAAGGAGGGCAAAACCCCCCCTAACCTCCTCCACAAAATTGCTTTTAGTTAACAGTTTAGGTCAGCTTCAAGTAGGTCACAAGGATGTGTGTATCTTCAGAATAAAGTCTTTAATCGGCTGATGGATATGAAAAAATAAATTACAGTGGCAAAATGTAATAAACGTTAAAGGGAAAATGATGAGGGTAATATAACTACATTGATTTAACTAGGATGATATAGAGGAATTGTCTGGTTTATAGGTCTTTAGATGTCTATTAGTGGCTCTGTATTAAGGAATAGGGCTGTTCTCTTGATATACTTAAGAGCTGTCAGTAATTCCTATTTCACAGTCCACTGCTTCAATTCAGAAAGTGCGGTGCAGCCCCAGCGACCCCATCCTGGGCTCGCTGGAGGGTGACCGCCTGCCAAAGCTTTCCTTTTCAAGCCGGCGGCGAGCTAAGCAGCCAGATTATTCAAAGCCACGCCACGGCAAAGAGGAGCCGGCGGTCCCCTCCCCGGGGACTGCGGTGACATTTGTTTTAATAACTCGTTCGTACACCCCGCTCTTCCTCCGCTGCGGGAAAACTCAGTTCATTTGGGGCTAAAAGACCCCCAAGGCTTCAATCTGCAGGGTCCAAATGATCTTTTCCCCATGTTTAGGGTGATATCTGCATTTTCAGACCTTTAAATGCTTTTTTACGTCTACCTCCGTGCGCCTAATTTCACCCAAGAGGTGGAAATCGGTCCTGCTCTTACTGCTCTCCCTTTCCTCCTCCTAACGAGCATTTCAGCCCAACTCCTAGGGTGCCGGCGAGGCCAGCCTTAATGAAAATATATAAATACGTTCCTGAAGCAGAGATGGAAGCAGGGAGTCGGGAGCAAATTCACCCCCCTGGCCCTGCCTGACCCCCCACCAGCAGGTGGATTGGTCCTCGGCCAGCTCCAGCGAAGCCTCCGGCTATCCATCGACCTGCGAAGGATGCTTGTAATTTGGAAAGTATGTTTGTAATTGAGAAAAATAAATCCTGGTTGAATTTCCTGGATGGAAGAGGTAATGCCTGGCCATGGCAGCCCAGGTCCACCGAGATATCTGATGTTTTTCCTTTTTCCATTTACTCTTTAAACCCCACCAAAGTGAGGAGCATCCCAGCCCAGCAGCCTCCACCATGGCTAAAACCAGAAGATTAAGCTAGCTCAAATAAAAACATCCAATATCATCCTTTAACATGAAGAAGGACAGATTGGCACAGTTCTCTTCCCAGCCTGCTCGCCGCAGAGAAATAATAACACTGCTTAATTGGACCTGCAGGGTCTAAGTCCGTGTTCAGGCGAGGCTGGAGTGCAGCTGGCGGCGGTGGCTTTTCCTAGGTTTTTCCTCCCCGGAGAGCTCGCGCGGGAGCGGATGAGCACCCCAGTGCCACCGGCCACCTTCTCCTCCGCTCGCTGCCCTGCCAAAAAAGATGGGTTTATTGAAATGGAAATTTCCTAGGGGGAAAAAAGCAGTTTTCCACTGTGAAAAGGCAAAAGGGTGGGAGCACAGAGAGGTTTGCAGATACCCACCATAGCCAGGGGAGGAAAGAGCAGAGGAGCTTTTGGGAATGTTGCATCTTCACCCCATCTGAAAGAAGGCAGCGAGCTCCGAGTTTTTTGCAATACAACTGCAAAAAAATTTGCAATAATCGCTTTTTCTCTGGGGTTTGTAGCTGCAGATGTCATGTGGCTCCTACCAGCCTTGGGATGCTCCTACCGTCCTCCTCTTGGAATGCATTTCCGTGACGCATAGCATCCTCCTGGGCAGCAAACTGCGTCCCGTGATAGAGCTCATTTCCGCTGGGTACCAAAGGGTTCAACCCTCCGACGATGGAGCAGGAGGGATAGCACAGAGCTCTACGCTAAAATCCAAACGAAACGCTGAATAAAAAAGAGATAGGACGGGTTTGATCCCAAAACTGCCTTTTCCGGCTTCTCAGCAAGGAAGAAACATTTCAAAAAGTATCCGAAACATGATGGAAAGTTGTTTTTCTTGATATTTCATAACATTTTCACCTGCAGCGTTTTGGCTGCTTGCTTTTTTTTTTTTTTTTTATGGCTTACGAGTAAAAGAGGTTTTTATCGAAAATCTGTTTTTCAGGAACAAGAAAATCAATAAAAATATATCAGTTCAAGCCTTTGTTAAAGAACTAGGAAAAGGTCCCTCTGTGCAAAAGAGAAAGGCTAAATATCTCGTTTGGATTAGACACCGAACCTTTAAATGTCTCGTTACGCGAGACGAATCCCGCCCTTAACGCAAAATTCTTTTGCATAACAGTTTGTAAAGATCCCGGTGCCATCGTGAGCGATTCATAAACCAAATAAAAAAGGGCTGAAGTCATTGAATAACTTGTTTGCAATGATTTATTTGGCCAGTTCCAGCCATAACCAAATTCCTGAGGCTTCGATAATCTCTTTAGCATCGTCAGATTGGGCTTCGAGTGTGACGGTTTTATCCGTTGTCATTCCCCTCCCTTCTTTTTATTAACAACAAAAAAAAAAAAATAGGGATGCAGTGCAATTGATCTGGCGTTTTTCTAAGCATCTCCTGCCCTCCAAGTGTCGATGTTTCACCTTTGGGAAGGGCTCCAGAGAGCTGGTAGCGATCTGCATCCCGGCACGTGTATTGGACTCCTTGGGAGCTGATACAGTGATGCGGAGATGCACCTTGCTTCGGTAAATCCAGCAGTCGTTTAGCCCCCCTGAGCACATATATATATAATTTTCACCATCCCTTAGTCCAAGCCAGGGTGCTGAAGGACAAAGTTGACTTCTATATTTTTAATATATTAATCTCAGCTGCTCTTTGCTTTCTCTTCCCAGGGATTTTCACCTCTACTTCCTTTTTCTTTTTGGTTTTTGTTTTGTTTTGTTTTTTTTTCTGAACATATTCCAGCAGACCCAGGATGTGTTTGATATTGCTCCTACTGTACCAAAGCATTCAATGCGCACAGATTTCAGTGAAGTGTAGAAGGAAAGCAAGAGATGTTTTTATCTCTCTGCCTCTTCTCCAAATCGCCCGGAGCCCAGACTTCTCTCTGTCTCAGCCACATGACGCAGCTGTAGCCCCAAAGCCTCTCTCCGAGTCGAGGGAGGAGGCTGGTGCGATGGGTAAAGCATCAGCGCACACCTCTGGAGATGGGGCCAAGCCTTTGCTCCAGCACGGCTTTTCTGTACAACCTTCCAAAGGGCAGGCAGGCTTGGAGCTGTGCTTCTCCAAGGAGGTGGAAAGCTCCTGGTGCTTGCATCTCCCTCCTGGTGCTTGCATCTCCCTCCTTGCGCTTGCATCTCCCTCCTTGCGCTTGCATCTCCCTCCTTGCGCTTGCATGTCCCCTTTGGTCCTTGCATCTCACACCTGATGCTTGCATCTTACGATGGGAGTTTGCATCTCACCTCTGGTGCATGCATCTCCCTCCTGACACTTGCATCTTGCTCCTGGTGCATACATGTCAACCCTGGTGCTTACATCTCCCTCCTCGTGCTTGCATCTCTCTCGGTGCTTGCATCTCACCATTGGTGTTTGCATCTCACTCCTGACATGCATCTTCCTCCTGGTGCATGCATCTCCCCCCTACTTCTTGCATCTCCCCCCTGCTTCTTGCATCTCCCCCCTGCTTCTTGCATCTCCCCCTTGGTGCTTGCATCTCCCCCTTGGTGCTTGCATCTCACTCCTGGTGCTTGCATCTCATCGCTGGTGTTTGCATCTCACTCCTGACACTTGCATCTTGCTCCTGGTGCTTGCATCTCGACCCTGGTGCTTACAACTCACACTTGATCCTTGCATCTCCCCCCTGCTTCTCATATCTTCCTCCTGGTGCTTGCATTTTTGCCCCTATCATGGTGGGCACAGCCAGGTTCAGCAGGCAGAGAGCTGCCCCAAGCCCTTGAGCTCAGACTCCACCACCCATCAGGTGGACAACACAAGGGGTTTGTGGCCTCCCCGTAGGAAGAGGCATTTAACATGAGATACGTTGGGTTTTGTTCTTCCACCTGCCCCGACGACATACTAGGGCTTCATCAAGGACCACGCGCTGGATAGCTGGAAGGGGCTTAGATGGGCCAGGCACTGCGGGGGTAGGAACGGGCAGGATCTGTCCCAGCACCCCCAGGGTGGGCGAAGAGCCAGGAGGGAAGAGGTGCAAAGTCACCTCGCTTCGAGGGATGGCTTTTAGGTGAAGAGCCGTAACTCAAAACATGGTTTTGCTTTACAAACATGAAAATCCTCTGCCTGTCAACCCATAATATGCATTAAACCCACAGATGGAGAATGATGCGGCTGAAGGTTTCCGCTCCCCACGTGCTCTGAATCCTAAGGAGGGGGTGGCTCGAGTCACCCCAAAACCCCACTCTCAATTTCCCCCACGTGCAGGGGTCCCACCACCTGTACCGCGGCTCTCACCTCGCTTTGTATTTCCATCGTGGCTCTATCAAGGGGGATAATACCACACATAACATATAATAACATGTATTGCTGCAGCTACAGAGAAAAAGAGCATTTCTCGAGCTCTATAGGAGCCATATGTGGGTAGCACATATATGTCTCCATAAGTTTTTTCCCAAGATTGCTGCAGGAGAGCAAGCTGAGGAATTAGGAACAAAACAAAAAAAAAAAGGGGGGAGAAAAAGAAACTCACCAAAACCCTTTGACACCAAAGACTTAGGCGGAACGTAGCATCTTGAGAACAAAAGAAATACAGTGCGGAGAGAAACAGCTATGTGTAATGGACAATATATATAGGCAGAAAGAAAATCGGCAGGATTAAGCTGTTCTTGCGGAATATTTGTCAATGCTAATGTTGCATTTCTCAACCTGAGAAAATAACCAACCCACCAGGAAGCGATGCTTCATGTTCAAAAACTTCTGGTCCAGGCTCCCAGGATGCGAGTGCTGGGATTTCGGGTTGGACGCGTGCCAGGGAATCGCTCTCAGCCCCAGGCTGGAAACGGAGCCCGTTTTTCTCTGCTGGCCAAAACCAAAAGTCCCCTCACAGCTCTGCTTTCTGCCAGTTTACCCGTCACCCCAATTAAAGGCCATCCAGTGGATGAGAAAACCTCCCTGGAGTTAATCACGGCCGTAACAACCTGCAGCCACCGGAGCAGCGTAATAAGGTCACATCCAGGCAGCAGAGTAATCCACTCCTCCTGTCACCTCTCATCAGCCCTTTCTCCCCAAATGCCCTTTAATTAAGGGTCGCTAAAGACTTTCACTGCTTGGAAATGATCCCGAGCTCGGGTTTATATCTGCAGCAGAAGGAATGGGCATGGATTTTTGCAGTGAGGAGGAGCGAGGGGCTAAAAATGATGCTCCATTAATGGACATTAATGGACATTAAAATGAAAATACAGCCCCCCCCCAGGCTCCCCCATCAGCTCCATGTCTTTTCGGCGCTGCCTGCCTTTGGATAAATAAAATATCAGGCTCAGCCCTGCAGACGGAGCCGGGAGAGGCAGAGCCACCGCCGGGGTCACCTCCCCTTCCCTGCATGCTCAGCTGCTTCCCAGATGCTGACTAATCCATTCGTTATTAGTTAATAACAAGCAATGCCCATTAACGGCGGGGACTGCATCTTCCTCCGCTTTCTGCCGTGCCAAACATGCCACCGGCACGCGATGAATAAATAAGGCTGTAAGGAGGAAGCTCCTGGGTCTCCATGGGACAGGGATGCGTCTGGCCCCAGTCCTGGTTTTGGGGACTTGTCCAGGTCTCCTTCTCTCCACATGCACCTTCACGTGTTGTGTCATGGTCAAAGCCACTGCAGAGTTGTTGTGGAGGCGGCTGGAGGCTTTGCGAAATTGGGATTCTTCCTCTCCGTGGTCAAGAAATTTTTGGACCCATCAAGAGCAGCCTTGTATAGGAAAGGGATGAAATCATGGTGGTGGCTTCCTACCTTGGTGAAGCGTGGGGAAGCACCACCGGCCTCATTAGCAGGTGATGGAGATGAGGGAGGGGATGGGATGTGTCATTATGGGACATTTTGCCCACTTAAGGAGCTACCTGGAATAGAACCTCTGGACATCACAACGTCCTTGGGTGGGAAATGAGATGTGCCATCTCATGGGACACAGCTCTCCATTCAGGGCTTTTCGACCTGGTGACCAATTCCAATCTGATTTCAAAAGACATATATCAGTCTCAAAAATATATTTCATTAAGAAAGGAATGGAGAAGATCCCACAGTGCCTGTGTGGAGAGGAAGGCTGCAATTGCAAGCCCAACCCTTAACCAGACACTAGAGACTCCCCACTAGAAGGTGGTGCAAACACCTTGGCCCCATGAAAGCTCCTAGAGGGGTTCAAACCTCCTTAAACAACCATAAACCCAAGTAAATCCAAAACCTGGGGACTCTGTGGCTATCAACGCCAGTGAGCAATGACCAGAGGCTCACGGCTGGTTGCTCCCAGGACCCACATGCTGGGAGAGGCATTTTGGGGCTGGTGGCATCTAGGGGGGGAATACTCATGTCCAAGAGCTCCACGGGCTCATCAGGCACCAGCAGGAGCCATCTGCCTTAAAGCGGCTGGAAAATTGAGTGAGCTCGACAGAGAGACACGTCTGCAGAGGAACATCTCGGGCCCCCTCTAAACTGCCAAGCTGCTAGCGAAACAGATGGCTCCAGGTTAAATGTGAATTGCAAACCTAAAAAATAAAAATGGTGTTTGTGCCCTTCCCTGCACCTTTATGATATATAAAGATACAGAAAGCGGTTTTATTTCCTTCAGAGAAAAAGTGTTGGGTTTTCGTTGTTTTTTTTTTTATTGGGTTTGGGGGTTTTTTTTCTTGCATTAGGGAAAACAAGGCAGGTTTTTGCCTGCCACGAGCTGGGGGAGCCCAGCTGCTTTTTGGGGGTATTTCAGCTCTGGCAAGGGGAAAAGCTTAGGAAAGGAACAAAGATGCAATGCAATTAATTGCATGAAACATGGAAATAATACACACTGGGGACTCCAGGGTCCCTTGCCCATTTTATAGCTGTGCAAAATCCTTCAGAAGAGCAAGTGAGAGATGGCAGGGTCTAACAAGCCCGTTCTCCACCTTGGCAAGTCCAAACTGGGACTGGAGCAGGGAAAAGCCGTTTGCATCTCCCAGAAAGCTCCGCAAAATCAGTTTGTAGAGAGGCGGCCGTAAGGGCCCTTTCCGCCTTCAGCTGGGGATTACGGCGTAATTAAGGTGGCATGTCAGAATAATTACCTCTCCCAGCCAGGGAGCTCGTCTCTGGCTCCAGTTGATTCTCCTGGAGTGGAATTAGCTGGGAAGTCATTTGTGAAGGGCTGTGGTTTTATTCAGGTTGGCTTCAAAGAAGCCAGTGGAGAGGTAAAAACATCCCCTTCAGCCCTGCTTTCCCCTTCTTTCTCAGCTTCGGGGGCAGATTTATTCCCCGTGACAGTGACTCAATGCCATACGCCAATAACAGCCCAGCCGCTGGCTTTAAATACAGGCGGGACAATTAAACAGAAAAATAAGATCGTGGTTGCTACGTACAAGGGGGCATTTAAATATCTTTCGTTAATGTAACGATCGCTGTTCAGAGACAAAAGAGAGTATACGTCTTTTTGGAAAATAAACCTCACGCCGCTTTTATTTTTTCCCCCCATGTGGTGAGAAAAATATATTATTCATATTGAGACAAGGACCAGCTGAAGGATTTGCAGCTGAGGCTGTGGCTGGAGCAGCAGGAGTTGTGCCTGGCAGGTTTGGAGCGAGGTGCCGGCTGGGAATGCCGCGAGAGAAAATCAGCATCATTGCAAGCAAAGAGGCAAAACCCATCGTGGCTTCCCCCAAAGTGGCCATTTCCTCTTACAGTCGGTGAAACCAAGCATTCTCGTTCGGTTTTGTCAATTAATTAAACTTCTGGTTCACCTTTTAAAGAAAAAGAAAAGGGGGGGAAAAAAGCTTCTTAGGAGCTTTCGAAAATATCGCAGCAAAATGTTTTGGCACTTCTGAAACAAAGCCTTTCACTTCAGAGATACCAGGATGAGACATCTCCGCATTTTTCAAAGGTTTTCTGCTCTTTAATTCTTTTTTAACCTGAAATTATTCATCCCATTAACATAATCCTGAATTCACACTGCTCTGGTCCTCCTCAAACATCATTTCCAGCAGATGCACAAACTGATCAAAAAAATCTTTGCAACGTATTGACTTAAGGCTATAATTTTGCCCATATTCACACCTTATTTCTAACTCCTAATTCCCTGCTCAGTAGATACATCTATCAACTGGTGGCAAGCAATGCAGCCCCATGAGAAACCCACCTTGGGTTCCCAAGATGCCCAGGAGAATTTGCAGGAGCCTCCGAGCAGCTTCCAGCCCTGGGAAGGATGGGGCTGAGGTGGGAACGCACAGCTCCCTACGATGCTATAAATATAAATATGGGTGCGTAGCACTTGGTTTATTGAGATAAATTCAGAAGATGTTCCGCTGGCTTTATATAACACGAAGGCGACGCGTGTTTACTTTTATCTGTCGCTGATGTAAATATATATAGATAAGGTCCATCTCGGTTTGGGCGCGTCCTCATTGCTATATATGCAGTCCTATAAACTGTGCAGCCCTCAAATGTGTTTATGCCCCAGATGGATGTTTATACCCGCAGCTGGGTACATTCCTTCAAACGTCGTATTCACATCCCTCTGCATTTGGATGCGCCTGTGGAAAGATGAGCCTGGCTCGAGATACCTGTGGGTCTCCATAAATCTCCATTTCCAGATCTGTGGAAAGGCGGGTTTGTGCATGTACATGCCCAAATCCAGGAGCTTAATAAAATACTGCAGGTAGGGAAGGTTTGAGGGACTTTTCTCTCCTCCTCAGTTGCTCAAAGCCACTTTGCTGTCACTATAATTCCCTGGATTTCATCAGAAATGTGTTGAAGAAGCCCTCCCAGTGTGGGCAAGAGTCTTGCAGTGCAAAAGGACTGGTGCAAACTGGATGCCACTGGTATGGTGATGGACCATTTGGAGATCAGAGAATCACAGAATTGTTTAGGTTGGAAAAGACTGTTAAGAGCATCGAGTCCAACCGTAGACCTAACACTACCAAGCCCACCACTACCCCACGTCCCTAAGCACCTCATCCAAATGGCTTTTAGATACCTCCAGGGATGGGGACTCCACCACTTCCCTGGGCAGCCTGTTCCAATGCTTGATAACCCTTTCAGTGAAGAAAAATTTCCCAATATCCAGTCTAAACCTCCCCTGGCGCAACTTGAGGCCATTTCCTCTTGTCCTATCACTTGTTACCTGGGAGAAGAGACCGACCCCACCTCTCTGCACCCTCCTTTCAGGCAGCTGTAGAGAGCGATGAGGTCTCCCCTCAGCCTCCTTTTCTCCAGGCTGAACAACCCCAGGTCCCTCAGCTGCTCCCCATCAGCCTTGTGCTCCAGACCCTTCCCCAGCTCCGTTGCCCTTCTCTGGACACGCTCCAGCCCCTCAATGTCTCTCTTGGAGTGAGGGGCCCAACACTGAACACAGCATTCGAGGTGCGGCCTCACCAGTGCCGAGTGCAGGGGACGATCACTGCCCTGGTCCTGCTGGCCACGCTATTC